>NC_037687.1:36938781-36953238 GCF_003255815.1 Theropithecus gelada | reverse complement strand
TTGCCTATGCTTTTGTTGTTACAACCAAGAAATCGTTGTGAAATCCAATATCATGAAGTTTTTCTCCTGTTTTCTTCTAAGAGTTGTGTAGATTTTGCTCTTACATTTAGATCTTTGATCTATTGTGGGTTAATTTTTGTATATGATGTTAGGTAAATGTTCCACTCATTCTTGCCCTGGGATATTCAGGTTTTCCAATATCATTCGGTGAGAACACTCTCCTTTCCCCATTGAACAATCTTGGCACACTCGATGAAAATCTTTTGGCCATATATGCAAGTATTTCTTTCTGGGCTCTTTGTTCTATCTTATTAATTTCTATGTCCTCCTTTATGCCAGTACCATACTGTATTGGTTACTGGGGCCTTGTAGTAAATGCTGACATCAGGAAGTGTGAGTCCTCCAGCCTCATTCTTCCTCTTCAATGTTGCTTGTCTCTTAGAGTCATAAGATTCAATATATATTTTAGGACGGATTTTTCTTTTACTGCAAAAATGTCACTGAAATTCTGATAGGAATTATATTGAATCTGCAGCTCATTTTGGGTGGTATTGTCCTCCTGACAATAGTGAGTCTTCTAATTCATGAAAACAAAATGGCTTTCATTTTATTGATGTCAACATTAAGCAATATTTTATGGATTTCAGGTATAATCATTTCACCTCTTTGGTTAAACTTATTCCTAAATACTTTAATCTTTTTGATGTTAATACAAATTAAAATTTTTTTCTTAATTTCCCTTCAGATTGTTCATGGTTAGTGTGTTGAAATACAACTGATGTTAGAATGTTGATTTTATATTGTGCAACATTACTTAATTCATTTATTAATTCTAATAGGTTTCTTCCATCTTTAGGATTTTCTACATATAAGTTTAAGTTATCTGTGAACAGAAATAATTTTACTCCTTTCTTCCAATTTGAATGTCTTTTTAAAAATTCTTGCCTAGTTTTCCTGACTAGAAAATTCAATACTACATTGAATAGAAGTGTCAAAAGCAGCATCCTTGTCTTTTTCCTGCTCATACAAGGAAAGCTTTCAGTCTTTCTCTATGGAGTGTGATGTTAGCATTGGGTTTTTCACATATTACCTTTATGTTGAGGTGGTTTCCTTCCATTCTTAGTTAGAATGCTTTTATTTTGAAAAAATACTGAATTTTATCAAATGCTTTTGTTGATTCAATCTTATTACTGATTATAGCTCTATTCATATTTTTGTGTTTTTCTAGGAATTTATCTATTTCATCTATGTTATCCAATATATTGGAATACAATTATTTACAATACTTTCATAATCATTGTTTCATTAGAATTGGTAGTAATCACTTCATTTTCTTTTTTCTTTTTCTTTTTCTTTACCTTACTTTTTTTTTTCGTTAAGAGAGAGAGACAGGCTCTCACTTTGTAGGCCAGCCCAGGCTGAAATACAGTGGCGTGATTGTGGCTTACTGCAGCCTCAACCTCTTGGTTTCAAGCAATTGTCCTTCTTCAGCCTCCCAAAATACTAGGACTACAGATGCATGCCACCATGCCCAGCTAATTGGTTTTTAAATTTTTTCCTAGAGGGAGGGTCTCCCCAGGTTACCTATGCTGGTCCAAACACTTGGCCTCAAGAAATCCTCCCATTGTGACCTTCCAAAGAGCTAGGATTAAAAAATGACCCATCATGCTCCGACTCTTTTTCATTTCTGATTTTAGTAATTTTAATCTTCTCTCTTTTTTTCTTAGTCAGTCTAGTTAATGGTCATCCATTTTGTTGATTTTACTTTGAAGAATCAACTTTGGTTCATTAATTTCCTCTATTCTTTTTCCATTCTCCATTTTATTTTTATCCACTCTAATCCGTATTGTGTCCTTCAATCACTGTGCTAGGGTTTAGTTTGTTCTTCTTTCATATCCTGAAGTATGAGAGAGCTTGCTTCATAACATTCTTTTAAAGGGTTCATCCAGTTAATGAAACAAGATGCCACACATAGGCGAACCAATATCAGCTTCTATATTAATACCATCATCATTAACCTTGAGGTCAAATAGTCCTAGAATCAAATCTCAGATCCACCTATTACTAGCCATATGACACCAGGAGAGATTTTACACTACTCTAAGCTTGTGTCTTTTCACTGGCAAAATGGAAATAATGTCTACCTGACAGTGTTACTGTGTGAATTAAATGAGATACAGGTAAAGTATTTAGCAGAGGACCTGGCACATACGACGTGCCCCTCAAGAGTACCTATTTCCATATATATATAGAAAAAGAGGTACCACATAAAAAACACTAGGACATGGCTACTGACTAATTGTGGGAGAGAAAGGAAAAAAGCTTAGTGCAAAGAATCAAGTCTGATATGTTAATTTTTACCAACTGAGATGCATCCAGGTTGCGATTGGACATATGAGATAATTTATCATGGAAGACACCTGTGAGGGAATGTGGGGCAGGCATGAAGGTAGTGTGGGAGAACCCACAGATCACTATGCAAAGCTGACTCCTGTGTAAAAGAAAGAGAAAGAAGTTTTAGGTATCAATGCAGTTCTAAGAGAGTTTTTGCAAGGCTGATGTGGAGTCCTCCAACCAGTCACCCGTTAAAGTTAAAGAGAGCCTGAGAGAGCTAGGCTTGCTTTCACACCCTTGCTGGGAGCCTGTGGGAAGGAAGCTTTCTGTGCAAAGGAGGTGGTGAATTTGAAATGCACTGACCTGGACCTTCTGTCAATCAGGTCCCTGCCATGGACACCTGGCAGGGTCTCCTTGATAGCTGCCACAGCAGAGACACTCAGAAAAAGATGCAACCATGAAAAGGTGGAAAGGTCTAAAGTTCTAATGACATAGAAAATAGCAATCAGCCTTTCTCACATCTGAAAGTTTTCTGAAATATCTGAGTGCAGTAGAGAATTGACAGAGGACTGATCACCAACCTAGAAATATTGCGAGAGGGAAAAAAAATCTGCAATAATATAATCATCTCCCATCAACTTTCCAACAGAAGCAATGTATTCCTTGAAGAAACGATTATAGAATACCTCATGTTAGACCCTTGTTCCTGAGGCTCCCCCCCGGAAAATAACATCACCTCCCTTCCTTTTTTTTTTTTCTTTTCTTTCCATGACAGCTCATTCAGGAATAGGACGTCCCTCCTGGCCTTAATCCGATATAACAGCCGTGATGTCATTTCTGTATTTCGGGAAGACTGGCAGGTATAATGGCTTTTTCTCTTGTCCCATTTCCTGAAGGGCTGACTGCCATGCTTGGGAGAGGGAGAAGACTTATTTGCCTGTATCTGGGACTGGATCTTCTCCTTCCTCCACCAAACTCCTGCTTCTCAACAGTAATTCCTGCAGTTCCCTTTCTCCCTGGCCTTTATGCTCCCTGTACCCCGCTGTCTTTTAGCCATAATTATCTCCAGCCTCTGCTCGTTCAAATGAGAAACACAATTTCACATTGTGAAACCCTGTTCATTATTTTTCACATCTCTCAATAGTGTAATTCTCTCCGTTCCCATAAAGCTCAACCACTTCTCAAAGTGTTTCCTGACTTTTTGCCTCCAGACTTTGAAACCTTCCTTGCATATGACTGCCTCATTACCTTTCTAAAATCTAGTTAATTCACTTAATCAAGAATCTCCAGGGGTCTACACTAGCCTATTTGGTAACTTCACATTTCTTCTATTTACTAATCCTTCTCACTTCCTTTACCTCTACTTCCTAGTGTAATTCCTCTGTCTTAATTAGAACTGTCTTCCTACGCATCCCTGCCCCTTCACCCATATAGACATAAAATTCTTAGTTCCAGTGCTGTGCGTAAAAACAGGGTGAACTCCCCTCGCCATCTGCACTACAGACTTAACCACAACCTTCATCACAAGGAATCTCTGACCTCGTGGAGGAAAAAGACTTTAGGATTAGCCTGTGAACCTGAGACTCAGAACACAATGTATGTGTGGTGGAGACCTTTTCCTGATGACTAATTCACTTGTTCAAAAAAGATACAGAAACGAAGAAGGCAAGGTCCCTTCCCCAGGGGACATAAAGCATAAGACAGGAAATGAGATCTGAAATTCATCATGATACCAAAATAGAAAAAAGGTGAAGGCCACAGGAAACCAGAGAAATCTGATTGGAAATATAGGTACACGTTGGAATCACTGGAAAACATTTTTAAAAGTGGATGCTCACGCCCCATGTATTAGTTCCAGTTTAAAAGTCTGGCGAGGGACCCAAGCACTGGTAATTTTTAAGTCTTCCCTGACACTACTAACATGTAATGAGGATGGAGTCTAAAATTGCTTTTTCTTTGAGGAGATATATGGAAAAGACTCTGACAACGACTCTTGAATACAAGTTTCTGATAACTTCAAGATCATACCACTGGACTCTGAGAACTTTCAAGTTTTCAATGAACAGTCTGATACGTTCATGAAATTCAAGACAAAGAAGAAAAAAAACCTAACTTTTATTGGACTAAATAATCAAAATGATAATATTTTCATAACTTTTTATTTGAGAATGTGCTGATTCTTTGAATGTTTTATTCTCCAGATTCATGAACTTTCTCTTTTAAGCTATTTATACTTAACAGCAACTTGGTAAAATATACTTTTGTAAACAAAAATGGAAACATTTGCTTTTGCTCCGAATCTGAGTGCCTCAGAATTGGGAAACTATTCATGAGTATTGACATGCTTATGGTAATAAAGTTATTGGCACAAGTTCAGTAACAATCTACTCTCTTTATAACAGGACACATTTGAAATCATTGGTTATATTACTAAGGCTTTGACTGGGATTTTCTATTTGATAATACACATAGAATAAACCTATAGGGAATGCAGGCAAAGTCTGAAGTTGGCCTTGGTTTGTCTTCCTAGTCTCGAGAGGTTTTTGAAAGTTTAATCTGAGAGTCTTATAAAACTTCTAGCAAAGCAAAGTTTAAAAAGAGCCTCTTGGTCCCTTCCTACTCTTGCTGCATTTAGGTAAAAAATCTAGGCAAGTTCGGTGAGACTCAACCTATTTTGAAAACAAATTCATCCTACTGGGATTAGCCTTGGTTAAAACAGAGACCCCTATATAGAGACACATTATTTTGAAAAGAAAAACTGTAGTACACCTGTCACCATATTGAGCCACTGTTCATTATCTTTGAGTATTTATAATCCATTGGTAGACTGGACTGGACCCTGAATTCTTTTAGTTCTTCCAATTCATTTTTTCTCCAATGAAATCATTAAGAACAGGAACAGCTCTGTTCCTGAAGCCATATAAGCTAGAGGTGGACAACTCAATGTAAATTCCATGGGAAAACCCTCGTGTCTGATGTGTGGGCCCTTCAGAGCTCACCAAATGTTCAATACCATAACTTAGAGACACTTAAACTGCAAACCACGACAGCAAGTTGATGACTTTACACTGTGGACAGCTTTTCTCAAGATGTCAGAACAAGACTCAATCATGATGAGACTCTTACCTCTCTTAATTTGTCCTTGCTTATGCCTGTCTCCTTTGCTTTCCAAAATAATGCTGTACTTAGGATTTCACAAGAAGTAGCTTCTGAGAGTAAGTTAACAGTATCAGATATATCAAGTCAAAAACACTTTTTTTAAAAGATGGGGTTCTTCTCTTGTTGCCCACGCTGGAGTGCAATGGCACAATCTTGGCTCACCATAACTTGTGCCTCCTGGGTTCAAGTGATTCTCCTGCTTCAGCCTCCCTAGTAGCTGGGATTATAGGCATGCGCCATGACACCAGGCTAATTGTGTATTTTTAGTAGAGACAGGGTTTCTACATGTTGGTCCGGCTGGTCTCGAACTCCCGACCTCGGGTGATCCACACGTCTTGGCTTCCCAAAGTGCTGGGATTACAGGCGTGAGCCACCACACCTGGTCCAAACGTTTTTACATAACAAGAGACCCTTTAGTCCACCCAAAGACTGCCCTTAGCTCTATGTTTAACTCAACTCTTTCCTCAGATGTATGGAGTTTCTTTTTAGGCTTCTACTTCTATACTTGCCTATTCTTCTCACTCCCTGTTTTAATTTAACATAGACATGCAATGCTAGAAAATAGAATTGCTCTCTACCAGCTAAACAAGTGGGAGCCTGTGCAGTTTCTGACACTTTTTGTTGCACATGGATAAATATATCTGGTATTATAGAGACTCAGTTGTAAAAATCAACAAATGTGCTGCCTGGTTAAAATGACTAGACTCTTCTGGCTTCTTCTTTGATCTATTCCATTGTAGTTGGTTTTCATCTTGCCTAAGGTGCATATTCCAAACTCTTGATATTTTCATCCTGATAGTCATAGTGGTAATCTCCCTTATGTGGTGCAATCTACAAACATTTTTATTTGCGTGCAAATATTTGTGTGCACTCATCCTTCAAATATTAAATTGTTTCTCTTGGGCTGGAATTCAAAAACTCAAGAAAATGTATGGTTTATGGGCCGGACACAGAGGCTCACATCTGTAATCCCAGCACTTTGGGGGGAAAAGGCAGGCGGATCACAACGTCAAGAGGTTGAGACCAGCCTCGTCAATATGGTGAAACCCTGTCTCTACTAAAAATACAAAAATTATCCGGGTGTGGTGGCGCACACCTGTGGTCCTGTAGGGAGACCCCCTGAAACCATTGTTATGGAATAAAAGATGAAATGCTCCTGATTATTATAAATACAAAATTGCATGCAGGATTGTGTAAAGACAATGCCAGGATGGGCTGCCAGAATGAGCCAACAGCGCGTGATGTTCTTCCTCCTACAGAGAGCCTATAAATGGATGCGTAGTCAGGGAGGTTTCACATCACCAAGATTTCTATCCCAGAAAAGCAGATGTTCATAGCTCTGAGAATGGAATGCAACCCTTGTGGAGAGCCTATTAATGGACACATGAGGGGCATCTGTTCATATAGATAAGATAGGGTTATAAACACACTTATCTTGCCATGGCTCTTCTAAGTCTCTTTAGGGTTTAGGTATACTCCCTTCTGAGAATTTTTGGTTTAACTGGTTGTCTAGCTACACGTCCTGTTTCTATGGATTGTTTGAAACCAGCTTTTCCTGCAACTGTTACTGCTGATTAATATCTTGCTAATCATAGGATATAGATAGACTGTGTTTCTGTTTTGCAGCTGTGTTAGAAATTGCTGACACCCACACTATGTTGTAAATTCTTATCTCTGTATACTGTACTTCTGCATACCGATGTTATGTTAAAAAATCACTTCATCCCCATGTGACCATCTCACCTCATAATCAAACAACCCTGAATCCCTCACTAACCTACCCCTGCCCTCACTAAACTTAATAATAAATGCTGGTATATCCAGTGTATTGGTGGCATCACAGAAAGAAAGAGGTCTGTTGCATTGTGGGCTCCTGGCCAGATCCCGCAATATAATTCCAGCTACTTTGGATGCTGAGGTGGGAGAATCACTTGAACCCAGAAGACAGAGGCTGCAGTGAGCCGAGATCATGCCACTGCAATGCAGCCTTTGCCACAGAGCAAGACTCCATTTAAGAAAAAGAAAAGGGGGTATAGCGCCAACATGGTCAAATAGGAACAGCACCAGCCTCCAGATCCCAGCGTGAGCAACACAGAAGACGGGTGATTTCTACATTTCCAGCAGAGGTACGAGGTTCATCTCACTGGGGCATCTTGGACAGTGGGTGCAGGACAGTAGGTGCAGCCCAACAAATGAGAGTGGAAGCAGGGTGAGGCATCGCCTCACTTGGGAAGTGCAAGGGAGAAGAGAATTCCCTTTCCTAGCCAAGGGAAACCGTGACACATAACACCTGGAAAATCAGGTCACTCCCATCCTAGTACTGTACTTTACCAAGGGTCTTAGCAAACGACACACCAGCAGATCATATCCTGCACCTGGCGTGGAGGGTCCCATGCCCATGGAGACTCCCTCATTGCTAGCACAGCAGTCTGAGATCTAACTGCAAGGCAGCAGGAAGGCTGGGGGAGGGGTACCTGCCATTGCTGAGGTTTAAGTAGGTAAACAAAGTGGCCAGGAAGCTTGAACTGGGTGGAGCTCACTGCAGCTCAAAGAGGCCTGTCTGTCTCTGTAGACTCCATCTCTGGGGACAGGGCATAGCCAAACAGAAGGCTGCAGAAACCTCTGACAATGTAAATGTCCCCGTCTGACCGCTTTGAAGAGAGTAGTAATTCTCCCAGCATGGAGTTTGGGATCTGAGAACGGACAGACTGCCTGCTCAAGTGGGTCCCTGACTCCTGAGTAGCCTAATTGAGAGACATCCCCACTAGGGGCACACTGACATCCCACACCTCCATGGCCGGTACACCTCTGAGATGAAGCTTCCAGAGGAATGATCAGACAGCAACATTGGCTGTTCAGCAATATTCACTCTTCTGCAGCTTCCGCTGCTGATACCCAGGGAAAAAGTGTCCGGAGTGGACCTCATGCAAATTCCAACAGACCTGTAGCTGAGGGTCCTCAGTGTTAAAAGGGAAACTAACAAAAAAGAAAGGACATCCACACCAAAACCCCATCTGTACATCACCATCATCAAAGACCCGTGGTAGATAAAACCACAAAGATGGGGAAAAAGCAGTGCAGAAATGCTGAAAATTCTAAAACTCGGAGCGCCTCTCCCCTTCGAAAGGAACGCAGCTCCTTGACAGCAACGGAACAAAGCTGTACACAGAATGACTATGAGGAGTTGAGAGAAGAAGGCTTCAGACAATCAAACGTCTCCGAGCTAAAGGAGGAAGTACCAACCAAGCCCAAAGAAACTAAAAACCTTGAAAAAAGATTTGACGAACGGCGAACTAGAATAACCAATGTAGAGACGTCCTTAAACAACCTGATAGAAGTGAAAACCATGAAACGAGAACTACGTGACAAATGCACAAGCTTCAGTAACCAACTCGATCAACTGGTAGAAAGGATATCAGTTATTGACAGTCAAATGAATGAAATGAAGCGAGAAGAGAACTTTAGAGAAAAAAGAGTAAAAAGAAATGAACAAAGCCTCCAGAAAATTTGCGACTATGTGAAAAGACCAAATCTACATCAGATTCCTGTATCTGAAAGTGACTAGTAGAATAGAACAAGTTGGAAAACACTCTGCAGGATATTATCCAGGAGAACTTCTCAAACCTAGCAAGGCAGACCAACATTCATATTTAGGAAATACAGAGAATGCCACAAAGATACTCCTCGAGAAGAGCAACTCCAAGACACATAATTGTAGATTCACCAAAGTTGAAATAAAGGAAAAAATCTTAAGGGCAGCCAGAGAGAAAGTTCGGGTTACCCACAAAAGGAAGCCATCAGACTAACAGCGGATCTCTCGGCAGAAACTCTACAAGCCAGAAGAGAGTGGGGGCCAATATTCGACATTCTTAAAGAAAAGAATTTTCATCCCAGAATTTCTTATCCAGCCCAACTATGCTTCATAAGTGAAGGAGAAATAAAATCCTTTACAGACAAGCAAATGCTGAGAGATTTTGTCACCAACAAAATCTCTTGCCTGCCCTACAAGAGCTCCTGAAGGAAGCACTAAACATGGAAAGGAACAACCAGTGCCAGTCACTGCAAAAACATGCCAAAATGTAAAGACCATCGACACTAGGAGGAAACTGCATCAACTAACGAGCAAAATAACCAGCTAACATTACAATGAAAGGATCAAGTTCACACATAACAATATTAATCTTAAATGTAGATGGGCTGAATGGTCCAATTAAAAGACACAGACTGGAAAATTGGATAAAGAGTCAAGACCCATCATCGTGCTGTATTCAGAAGACTTAGCTCACGTGCAGAGACACACATATTTATAATCCCAAAGGATTATAAATCATGCTGCTATAAAGACACATGAACACATATATTTATTGCGGCACTTTTCAAAACAGCAAAGACTTGGGACCAACCCAAATGTCAATCAATGACAGACTGGATTGAGAAAATGTGGCACATATACACCATGGAATACTATGCAGCCATAAAACAGCATGAATTCGTGTCCTTTGTAGGGATATGGATGCAGTTGGAAACCATCATTCTCAGGAAACTATCGTAAGAATAGAAAACCAAATACCGCATGTTCTTACTCATAGGTGGGAATTGAACAATGAGACCACTTGTACACAGGAAGGGGATTATCACACACCGAGTTCTATTGTGGGGAGGGAGTAGGGGGTAGGGATAGCATTAGGAGATATACCTAATGTAAATGACGAGTTAATGGGTGCAGCACATCAATATGGCACATGTATACATATGTAACAAATCTGCACGTTGTGTACATGTACCCTAGAACTTAAAGTATTAAAAAAAAAAAAAAAAAAGGATGAGTTCGTGTCCTTTGTAGGGACACGGATGCAGCTGGAAACCATCATTCTCAGCAAACTATCGCAAGAACAGAAAACCAAACACCGCCTGTTCTCATTCATAGGTGGGAATTGACTAATGAGAACGCTTGGACACACGACGGAGAACATCACTCACTGGGGTCTGTTGTGGGGTGGGTGGAGGGGAAGGGATAGCATTAGGAGATATACCTAATATAAATGACGAGTTAACGGGTGCAGCACACCAACATGGCACATGTGTACATATGTAACAAATCTGCACATTGTGCACATGTACCCTAGAACATAAAGTATAAAAAAAATTTTAAAAAGACAAAGGAAATTAAAAAGAAAGGAAAAGACATGATGGAAACCCAAAAATACTTTTATTGAGACTAATGATAATTCTTTAAATTTTGGTCATATTCTCACCTAAGTGAGAGTACAGACACTCCAAAATAGAACCACAAGTGCTAGATGTTATACACTACCACTGAAAATTTAAGGAAGCAGGTCGCTCTCAAAACAGATCATATTTTTCAGTAAAAAACAGATTCCAGTCTACCTGAGTGAGCATAATCAGGAAGTCCCCTCTGCTTTAACTTTTACCAAAATAAGTGACCTGAAGTACTCTGATGTTAACCAATCAATTTATTTCTATGGCTTTGTTTACTGATCCGTATTTGACAAAACCCACTGCTATGTTACTGTATTGCCCAGGGGGAGTCATCACTGTATCTGTAGATGGAGAGCTCACCCAAATCATAAATGACAAATAAAAGCCAATTCCATATATAACTAAATTAGTTGTAATTTTGTCTTGTCACACATGTTCACAGCAAACAATGGCCAATGGAGTCTCTCAGGCAGTATCATTCTCACCCTCACCTTCCTGCCTCTGTCTTTCACTTACGAGGACCTTTATGATGACACTGAGCTCTACCCAGATAATCGAGAATAAGCTTTCCATCTGAAGATAATCAACTGCATCACCGTTGAACAGTGATTTTTCCAAGAAAATAAATGCATGTGTTCCAAGTGTTAGGATGTGGATTTTTTTTTTTTTTTTTTTTTTTGAGACAGAGTTTCACTCATGTTGCCCCGGCTGGAGTGCAGTGGGGTGATCTCAGCTCACTGTAAACTCCACCTCCCAGGTTCAAATGATTCTCCTGTCTCAGCCTCCCAAATAGCTGGGATTACAGGTGCCGGCCACCACACCAATCTAATTTTTGCATTTTTAGTAGAAACAGGGTTTCACCATGTTGGCAAGGTTGGTCTCGAATTCCTGACCTCGTGATTTGCCCATCTCATCTTTCCAAAGTACTGGGATTACAGGTGTGAGCCACTGCACCCTGCCCGGATGTGAACATTTTTAAGAGGCCATTATTCTGTCTCATGCAGGTCACTTTCATAAACATTACCCGCAACAAAAATACGTTTTACCTTTCTACCATGTCTCACTTTTCTGTCTGCACAAACCACAGTGAAACATACTAGCTCTGCTATGAAGTCGCTGGATGACCCTAGGAAACTCATTTGACCTCCCTCAGCCTCTTTCCTCATCTGCAGTGTAAGGCTGACTCTTACTGCATCAGAAAATGACAGTGGAAGAGTAAATTAACATGTGTAAGACATTAGTCACAGAGCCTGGTACCTGATAAGCCCTCGGTAAACATTCCTTTCAGTCCTCTCCTTTCACCATCCTATTTTTCTTGCCCTCACCTATCTTCTCCTTCAACTCCTTTCTCTTCAGTAACTTTCTCAGTCTAACCTGCCAATTAAAGAAGCCACACTACCCATTCTCTCATGACTCTGATGGTGTATTCTTGTGATAGAGTCTGCTATGCACTAAAGGCAATGAGTATTATTTATATGGAGAGGTCTGCTTGCAACAAGAAATCCTTTTTATGTTTGCACAAAATGTATACACGATTTCTCTTAACTTACGCATACCAGTCTCAATTCAACTGTTATTTCATACATGCACTTCATTATTTTATTCTTCAGTCTTTCTCCTTACACCTTAAAAATTAGGATAGTACAAAAACAAAAATAATGGTCTGGGCCGGAAGAGGGTATTCTTTTAGCAAGATGAATGTTTTCTTTTTCAAGATGAATGCTATCTGCAAGGCAGTCCTGATGCCCATTTCTGGGTTTGGCTTACATCAAAGTCATTCAACTCTAGGACACATTCTTAGATTCCATGGAGATAATGATTGTCACGGAAGCCACACCCACTCTGAGCATTCCTACTGTTGGGTAAAGGAATGTTTACAGAATGCTGTGCATGAGTTACTCCTCCTAAATTCTTCTACTCCTGGAAGTTAAGCTTCCCCACTAACCAGCTTTATCTCCAGCTGGCCTGCCTGGACCCTCACTGGAAAGTATCTCCACACTCTGGATGGCCAGGGTGGTACTTCTGCCTAGTCCCATAATTATAATAGCTCACACACTGATACAGCACTCACTATGCACCAGGCACTATCCTAAGAGCTTTTCATGTACCTACAGTCCTGACAAAAAAATCCTAAGTGCCACCATCTCCATTTTTACAGATTAAAAAAAAAAAAAAAAAACTGTGGCAGGGATGTATGTGCCCACTGTCACCTAACTCCATAATTTAACCTCATCCTTCACTTCATCTGGTAAGAGGGCACTCTAAGATTTTCAAGGTCTCCTGAATGACATCCACCTTCAGAAATGATTTCTGTCCCATTTACTTCCAGAATTTGACAGCCAGCATTTTATTTTCTGTCTCATCCTTCACTTATGCACTTGTTCCCTAACACTACACTCACAACTGCACAGCCCTGCATAAAAGCTAGCTTTTAGAACCTTCAATCTTTTTTGGAAAAAAAAAAAGGCCAGGTGCTAAGTCTCACAAAAGGTCATTTCTTATTGTATTGTCAACTATTTTCATGACCATCCTCTGGAGATAAACAAGTGCATTAGAAACAGAAAATGTAAAGAGAAGAAAGCAGAAGGAGGGTGAGTTTCTAGATAGACACACAGGGAAAAGATTCCAAATCCAGAAGAATTCATAAAATGCACCCAGGGAGTGTGGCTTTCAGCGATGACAGCCCCACTTGCCACGTTCCATGGCTGTTGACCTCTTACTTCCTTCTCAACCTGCCCTTCCTGGTCTTGCTTTCTTAGACCAATACAAACAACCTGGGAGCTGGGGTCAGATGAGAGCACACAGCACTGAGTGGTAGGGTTGGGAAAGGCAGAAATGGAAGAAGGGTGTTTGACTCATGAAGACCTGGCTCACCTAGGTACACGTCAACTAGGCAGGCAACAGATTACTGAAGGGCTTTCCAGGACTCATGGTTTTTATCCAGAATGACTGACTGCGGCAAAGGTCTTGAACAATCGAGTTTTATTGAGCCAGAGCTTGATGCTGCACCCTGGGAAAACACAAGTTTCAAAAAGCCTCAGTGGCTTATGGGGTTGTGTTCTCTCTGAATAGGTTTCAGGAGGCTTAGTATTTATACATTTGATTAAAAGAGAGAAGGCAGGTAGGAAGCGATGGAATGGGCAGGAAAACAATTGATCTAATATTATCTTTCTTCTGTGCCTCAGAGAATAAATATTATCAGAATGAGAGTGAAAATACTTGAGTTTTAGGAGCTAGATTTTGATTGTTCACCTAAAGTTACAATCAGCANTTCTTCTTCATTCTTCTTTTTCTTCCTCCTCCTCCTCTTCTTCTTCTTCTTTCTTCTTCTTCTTCCTCCTCCTCCTCCTCTTCTTCTTCTTCTTCTCCTCCTCCTCCTCCTTCTTTTCTTCTTTTCTTCTTTCTTCTTCTTTCATTTTTAAGAGACACAATCTTGCTCTGTCGCTTAGATTAGAGTGTACTCACTGCAGCCTTGAACTCCTGAACTGAAGCGATCGTCCCACCTTAGCCTCCAAAGTGTCTGAGACTATAGGGATGCACCACTGCACCTGGCTAATTTGATTTATTTTGTTTTGTAAAGATGTGATCTCCCTTTGTTGCTTAGGCTGGTCTTAAACTCTTGGTTTCAAGTGGTCCTCCTGCCTTGGACTCTCAGGCTGGGATTACAGGCCTGTGTAAGCACACCTGGCCCCACAATTCTTCAAAGGCTCTCAGAGAAAGCATGGTAGAAGACCCCTGTGGCTG
>NC_037687.1:36925226-36938522 GCF_003255815.1 Theropithecus gelada | reverse complement strand
GGGTGTAGTGGTGCGCACCTGTGGTCCTGTAGGGAGACCCCCCTGAAACCATTGCTATGGAACAAAAGATGAAACGCTCCTGATTGTTGTAAATTCAAAATTGCATGCAGGATTGTGTAAAGACAATGCCAGGATGGGCTGCGAGAATGAGCCAACAGCACGTGATATACATCCCCCTGCAGAGAGCCTATAAATGGACGTGTAGTCAGGGAGGTTTCACATCACCAAGATTCCTATCTCAGAAAAGTAGATGTTCGTAGCTCTGGGAATGGGATGCAACCCTTGTGGAGAGCCTATAAATTGACACATGAGGGGCGTATGTTCATATGGATAAGATAGGGTTATAAATACCCTTATCTTGCCACAGCTCTTCTAGATCTCTTCAGGGTTGAGGCATACTCCCTTCTGAGAATTTTTTGGTTTAACTGGTTGTCTAGCTTCACGTCCTGTTTCTATTGATTGTTTGGAACCAGCTTTTCCTGCAACTGTTACTGCTGATTAATATCTTGCTCATCATAGGATATGGATTGACTGTGTTTTAAGGCTCTGTTAGAAATTACTGATGCACACACTATGATGTAAATTCTTATCTCTGTATACTGTACTTCTGCATACCGATGCTATGTTAAAGAATTATTTCAATCCCATGTGACCATCTCACCTCATAATCAAACGACCCTAAATCCCTCACTAACCTACCCCCGCCCTCACTAAGCTTAATAATAAATGCTGGTTTATCCAGTGCATTGGTGGCATCACAGGACCAGATGGCAATGCCCCACCTGGACCCACTTTCACTATCATGGGTGTGTCTTTTATTTCTTGACCTGCCAATCCACCTGGGAACAAAGAAAGAGGCCTGTTACACTGTGGGCTGCTGGCCAGATCCCACAATATAATCCCAGCAACTTGGGATGCTGAGGTGGGAGAATCACTTGAATCCAGAAGATGGAGGCTGCAGTGAGCCGAGTTCATGCCACTGCAATCCAGTCTGGGCCACAGAGTGAGACTCCATTTAAAAAAAAGAAAAGTTGGGGTGGCGCCAAGATGGCCGAAGAGGAACAGCACCAGCCTGCAGCTCCCAGCACCAGCAACACAGAAGTCGAGTGATTTCTGCATTTCCAAGAGAGGTACCAGGTTCATCTCACTGGGGCATGTTGGACAGTGGGTGCGGGACAGTGCATGCAGCCCAACGAATGAGAGCAGAAGCAGGGTGAGGCATCACAAGGGGGAAGGGAATTCTCTTTCCTAGCCAAGGGAAACTGTGACACACAACACTTGGAAAATCAGGTCACTCCCACCCTAGTAATGTGCTTTACCAAGGGTCTTAGGAAACGGCACATCAGGAGATCATATCCTGCACCTGGCTCAGAGGGTCCCGTGCCCATGGAGGCTCCCTCATTGCTAGCACAGCAGTCTGAGATCTAACTGCAAGGCAGCAGTAAGGCTGGGGGAGGGGCACCTGCCATTCCTGAGGTTTAAGTAGGTAAACAAAGTTGCCAGGAAGCTTAAACTGGGTGGAGCCCACCGGAGCTCAGGGAGGCCTGCATGCCTCTGTAGACTCTACCTCTGGGGTCAGGGCATAGCCAAACAAAAGGCAGCAGAAACCTCTGCCAATGTAAATGTCCCTGTCTGACCACTTTGAAGAGAGTAGTGGTTCTCCCAGCATGGAGTTTGGGATCTGAGAACGGACAGACTGTCTACTCAAGTGGGTCCCTGACTCCTGAGTAGCCTAACTGGGAGACATCCCCACTAGGGGCAGACTGACACCCCACACCTCACACGGCCAGGTACACCTCTCAGATGAAGCTTCCAGAGGAGGCTTCCAGAAGAATGATCAGACTCGCTGTTCAGCAATATTCACTCTTCTGCAGCTTCCGCTGCTGATACCCAGGCAAAAAGGGTCTGGAGTGGACCTCAAGGAAACTCCAACAGACCTGCAGCTGAGGGTCCTCACTGTTAGAAGGAAAGCTAACAAAGAGAAAGGACATCCACACCAAAACCCCATGTGTACGTCACCATCATCAATGACCAAAGGTAGATAAAACAACAAAGATGGCGAAAAAGCAGTGCAGAAAAGCTGAAAATTCTAAAACTCGGAGAGCCTCTCCCCCTCCAAAGGAACACAGCTCCTCGCTAGCAACGGAATAAAGCTGGACAGAGAATGACTTTGACGAGTTGAGAGAAGAAGACTTCAATCAAACTTCTCCGAGCTAAAGGAGGAAGTACGAACCCAGCGCAAAGAAACTAAAAACCTTGAAAAAAGATTTGACAAACGGCTAACTAGAATAACCAATGTAGAGAAGTCCTTAAACGACCTGATAGAAATGAAAACCATGAAACAAGAACTACGTGACAAATGCACAAGCTTCCGTAACCAACTCGATCAACTGGTAGAAAGGGTATCAGCGATTGAAGATCAAATGAATGAAAATAATCGAGAAGAGAAGTTCAGAGAAAAAGGAGTATAAATAAATGAGCAAAGCCTCCGGGAAATTTGGGACTATGTGAAACCCCCAAATCTATATCTGATTGGTGTACCTGAAAGTGACGGGGAGAATGGAACCAAGTTGGAACACACTCTGCAGGATATTATCCAGGAGAACTTCCTCAACCTAGCAAGGCAGCCCAACATTCAAATTCAGGAAATACAGAGAACGCCACAGAGATACTCCTCGAGAAGAGCAACTCCAAGACACATAATTGTCAGATTGTCCAAAGTTGAAATGAAGGAAACAATGTTAAGGGCAGCCAGAGAGAAAGGTCGGGTTTCCAACAAAAGGAAGCCATCAGACCAAGAGCTGATCTCTCAGCAGAAACTCTACAAGCCAGAAGAGAGTGGCGGCCAATATTCAACATTCTTAAAGAAAAGAATTTTCATCCCAGAGTTTCATATTCAGCCAAACTCTGCTTTATAAGTGAAGGATAAATAAAATCCTTTACAGACGAGCAAATGCTGAGAGATTTTTTCACCACCAGGCCTGCCCTACAAGAGCTCCTAAAGGAAGTGCTAAACATGGAAAGGAACAACCGGTACCAATCACTGCAAAAACATTCCAAAATGAAAAGGCCGTCGATGCTAGGAAGAAACTGCATCAACTCATGAGCAAAATAACCATACAACATCATAATGACAGGATCAAGTTCACACATAACAATATTAACCTTAAATGTAAATGGGCTAAATTGTCCAATTAAAAGACACAGACTGGCAAATTGGATACAGAGTCAAGAGCCATCAGCCTGCTGTATTGAGGAGACCCATCTCACGTGCAGAGACACACATAGGCTTAAAATAAAGGGATGGAGGAAGATCTACCAAGCAAATGGAAAACAAAAAAAGGCAGAAGTTGCAATCCTAGTCTCTGATAAAACAGACTTTAAACCAACAAAGATCAAAAGAGATAAAGAAGGCCATTACATAATGGTAAAGGGATCAATCCAACACCAAGAGCTAACCATCCTAAATACAAATGCACCCAATACAGGAGCACCCAGATGCATACAGCAAGCCCTTAGAAACTTACAAAGAGACTTGGACTCTCACACAATAATAATGGGAGATTTTAAAACCCAACAGTCAACATTAGACATATCAACGAGACAGAAAAATAACAAGGATATTCAGGAATTGAACTCAACTCTCCACCAAGCGGACCTAATAGACATCTACAGAACTCTCCACCACAAATCAACAGAATATACATTCTTCTCAGCACCACATTATACTTATTATAATAGAGCCACACAGGCTGGATGTTATATACTCCCACTGAAATTTTAAGGATTCAGATAGCTCTCAAAACAGATCATATTTTCCTGTAAATAGAAGATTCCAGTCTACATGAGTGAGCATAATAAGGAAGTCCCCTCTGCTTTAACTTTTACCAAAATAAGTGACCTGAAGTACTCTGATGTTAACCAATCAATTTATTTCTATGGCTTTGTTTACTGATTCGCATTTGACAAAACCCACTGTTTTCTTATTGTATTGCCCAGGGGGAGTTATCACTGTATCTGTAGAGGGGAGCTGCCCCAAATCATAAATGACAAATTAAACCCAATTCCATGTATAACTAAATTTGTTGAAATTTTGTCTTGTCACACATGTTCACAGAAAGCAATGGCCAGTGGAGTCTCTCAGCCTGCATCGTTCTCACTCTGAGTCTCCTACCTTTCTCTTTCACTTACAAGGACCTTTATGATGACACTGGGAAAAACCCAGATAACCCAGAATAAGCTTTCCATCTCAACATACTCAACTGTGTCACCGTTGAACAGTGTTTTTTCCAAGAAAAGTAAATGCATGTGTTCCAAGGTTTAGGATGGGATTTTTTTTTTTTTTTTTTTTTTTGAGACAGAGTTTCACTCATGTTGCCCCAGCTGGAATGCAGTGGGGTGATCTCAGCTCACTGCAACCTCCACCTCCTAGGTTCAAATGATTCTCCTGCCTCAGCCTCCCAAGTAGCTGGGATTACAGATGCCCGACACCATGCCCAGCTAATTTTTGCATTTTTAGTAGAAACAGGTTTCACCATGTTGGCAAGGCTGGTCTCGAACTCCTGATCTCGTGATTTGCCCATCTCGGCCTCCCAAAGTGCTGGGATTACAGGTGTGAGCCACTGCACCCAGCCCAGATGTGCACATTTTTAAGAGGCCATTGTTCTGTCCCATACAGGTCACTTTCATAAACATTACCCACAACAAAAGTACGCTTTGCCTTCCCTCCATGTCTCACTTTTCTGTCTTCACAAACCACAGTGAAACATACTCGCTCTGCTATGAAGTGGCTGAATGAACCTAAGTTCCTCATTTGACCTCCCTCAGCCTCTTTCCTCATCTGCAGAGTAAGGTTGACTCTTACTGCATCAGAAAATGACAGTGGAAGAGTAAATTAACATGTGTAAAACATTAGTCACAGAGGCTGGTACCTGATAAGCCCTCGGTAAACATTCCTTTCAGTCCTTTCCTTTCACCATCCCATTTTTCTTGCCCTCACTCATCTTTTCCTTCAACTCCTTTCTCTTCAATAACTTTCTCAGTCTATCCTGCGAATTAAAGATGCCACACTACCCATTCTCTCATGACTCTGATGGTGTGTTCTCGTGACAGAGTCTGTTTCCCATTCAAGGGAATGGTATTATGTATATGGAGAGGTCTGTTTGCAACAAGAAATCCTTTTTATGTTCACACAAAATTTATACACGATTTGTCTTAACTTACACATACCAGTCTCAATTCTACCCTGTTATTTCATACATGCACTTCATTATTTTATTCTTCAGTCTTTCTCCTTATGCCCTAAAAATTAGGATAGTACAAAAACAAAAATAATGGCCTGGGCCAGAAGAGGGTATTCCTTTAGCAAGATGAATGCTGTCTGCAAGGCAGCCCTGAAGCCCATTTCTGGGTTTGGCTTACATCACAGCCATTCCACTCTAGGACACATCCTTAGATTCCCAGGAGATAATGATTGCCACAGAAGCCACACCCACTCTGAGCATTCCTACTGTTAGGTAAATGAATGTTTACAGAATGTTGTGGATGAGTTACTCCTCCTAAATTCTTCTACTCCTGGAAGTTAAGCTTCCCTACTAACCAGCTTCGTCTCCAACTGGCCTGCCTGGACCCTGACTGGAAAGCACCTCCCCACTCTGCATGGCCAGGGTGGCACTTTGCCTATTCCCATCATTATAATATCTCACACAGTGATACAGCACTCACTATGCACCAGGCACTATCCTAAGGGTTTTCATGTAGCTACAGTCCTGACAAAAATATCCTAAGTGCCACCACCCCGTTTTTGGAGATTAAAAAAAAAGAAAAAAAAAAACCTGTGGCAGAGAAGTATGTGCCCACTGTCACCTAACTCCATAATTTAACCTCATCCTCCACTTCATCTGCTAAGATGACACTCTAAAATTAACAAGGTCTCCTGAATGACATCCACCTTCAAAAATGATTTCTGTCCCATTTGCTTTCAGGATTTGACAGCCAGCATTTTGTTTTCTGTCTCATCCTTCACTTATGCACCTGTTCCCTAACACTATACTCACAACTGCACAGCCCTGCATAAAAGCTAGCTTTTAGAGACCTCAATCTGTTTTGGAAAAAAGAAAGGCCAGGTTCCAAGTCTCACAAAAAGTCATTTTTTATTCTATTGTCAACTATTTGCATGGCCATTCTCTGGCCATAAACAAGTGCACTAGAAACAGAAAGTGTAATGAGAAGAAAGTAGGAGGAGGGTGAGTTTCTAGATAGACACACAGGGAAAAGATTCCAAATCCAGAAAAATTCATAAAATGCACCCAGGGTGTGTGGCTTTGAGCAATGACAGCCTCACTTGCCATGTTCCACGGTGTTGGCCTCTTACTTCCTTCTTAACCTGCCCTTCCTGGTCTTGCTTTCTTAGACCAATACAAACAACCTGGGAGCTGGGGCCAGATCAGAGCACACAGCACTGAATGGTAGGGGTGGGAAAGGCAGAAAAGGAAGAAGAGTGTTTGACTCATGAAGACCTCACTCACCTAGGTACATATCACCTAGGCAGGTAATAGATTACTGAAGGGCTTTGCAGGACTCATGGTTGTTATCCGGAATGACTGACTGAGGCAAGGGTCTTGAACAATTGAATTTTATTGAGCCATAGCTCGAAGGTGCACCCTGGGAAAACATGAATTGCAAAAAACCTCGGTGGCTTGTGTTCTCTCTGAAGAAGTTTCAGGAGGCTTAGTATTTATACATTTGATTAAGGGAGAGAAGGAACATAGGAAGAGATGGAGTGGGCAGAGAAACAATTGATCTAATCTTCTCTTCCTTCTCTGCCTCAGAAAATGATAAAGTTATAATCAGCATGTCTTTCTTTCACAAAGAAATACAATCGTGAAAGGTTTGGAGGTCAAGAAAAAACAATTTGTTCATTCAATCATCCAGAGATGCCTCAGATCTTTGGCTTTCCTGTTTACTCCATTCTTTATCTTTTCTTTTTTTTTTTTAAGAGATGCAACCTTGCTCTGTCACCTAGAGTGTACTCACTGCAGCCTTGAACCCCTGTGCTGAAGCGGTCCTCCCACCTTAGACTCCCAAGTATCTGAGACTATAGGCATGCACCACTGAACCTGGGTAACTTGATTTATTTTGTTTAGTAAGGATGTGTCTCTCTTTGTTGCTTAGGCTGGTCTTAAACTCCTGGTTTCAAGTGATCCTCCTGCCTTGGACTCTCAAAGTGCTGAGATGACAGGCCGGTGACAGCACACCTGACATCCCAATTCTTCAAAAGCTCTCAGAGAAAGCATTGTAGAAGACGTTTGTGGCTGTATGTTAAATCTGATCCTACATGACTAGGAAAGCTCATTCTTAAGATGTCACGTCCCATGGTAAAGAGGATGAAGTCAAATTAGAAAGGGCAAAGGGAAGCTAAAAGGTGACAGTATAATCCTGGAACCTCATTAAAGTAACACAACTGTTGCTTCAATTATAGCCATTTGTTTGGCAAACATGGCTCTAACCCTTTCTGTTGTATGTTGGCTCACCTGTATTGTCTAGAGCAGTCTATAGACTAGATTTTCTAGAGTTTCTGAAGCATCTTCCAATTGCAATTACAATCTGACACAATTCTCTGAATTGCAGTCTGAACCCAGTGTTCATGTGTACCTTTTGTGTAGTCTACACATCAGCAGGCTAAAGGTTGTTTATATATAAGTTGCTATGATTTCTCCAGAATTTTATATCAGTCATCTAGTTTCAACTTGCAAGGTTTAATCTATCCATCTGACAAAAGGCTAATATCCAGAATCTACAAGAAACTTAAACGAATTTACAAGAGAAAAAAATGAACAACCGCATCAAAAAGTGGGTGAAGCATATGAACAGACACTTTTCAAAAAGAGACATTTATGTGACCAACAAATATAATGATAGCAATACAAAGATAATGATAAAAAACTCATTATCACTGGTGATTAGAGACATGCAAATCAAAATCACAAGGAGATACCATCTCATGCCAGTTAGAATGGTGATCATTAAAAGGTCAGGAAACAACAGATGCTGGAGAGAATTGTGGAGAAATATGAATGCTTTTACACTGTGGGTGGGAGTGTAAAAAGACACATGCGCACATATGTTTATTGCGGCACTATTCACAATAGCAAAGACTTGGAACCAATCCAAATGCCTATCAATGAGAGACTGAATAAAGAAAATGTGGTACATGTACACCATGGAATTTGATGCAGCCATAATAAAGGACGAGTTCATGTCCTTTGCAGGGACATGGATAAAGCTGGAAACCATCATTCTCAGCAAACTAACACAGGAACAGAAAACCAAACACCACATTTTCTCACTTATAAGTGGTAGATGAACAATGAGAACCCTTGGCACAGGGAGGGGAACATCATACCCTGGGGCCTGTTGAGGGGTGGGAGGCTAAGGGGAGGGATAACATTAGGAAAAATTCCTAATGTAGATGATGGATTAGTGGGTGCAGCAAAACACCATGGCACGTGTATACCTATGTAACAAACCTGCAGGTTCTGCACTTGTATCCTAGAACTTAAAAGTGCAATTTAAAAAAATGATACAAATTTTAAAAGCACAGTTTTAAGTTATAATATACCAAAATGGAAGAAAAATGGAAGAAAATTCTGATACCATTAGTTTTGAAACTTGTAGCCAGGAAAAAATTTAGGATTCAGTTCAAATTGTAGGTAAATAACAAAATTCAAAAAAAAAACAAAAAAAAAAAAGAGCACGTCTAAAATTCAATAATTGTTGTTCTGTTGTTTTCTTCTGAAAAATAATCTTCCCCTCCAGTTTCCCATTTTTATGAAACAGAAATAACATGGGACCAATGTATTTCCAAAATAAGCTTTAGTCTTATACCTGGATTGTTTACCTAAAGTGCAGGAAGTATGTAGATTCAAGGCCTGTATTAGTAACTATATGTTATATATATATTTACATATGTATAAATATAAGAATATATACATATTCTATCATGTAGAATGGCACTAATGTATATTAGCAAATCTGTACAGGTTTTCAGCAGCCTCAATTCTTGTTTCTTCAGAAGAAAGGATTCAACTAAGGGTCATAAGGCAGAAGAAGAGAGTGAGGCAAGTTTTACAGCAAGAGTGAAAGTTTATTTAAAAGCTTTAGAGCAGAAATTAAAGAAAGTAAAGTACACTTAAAAGAGGGCCAAACAGGCAATGAGATTTCATGCGTGTGGTTTGACTTTGGACTTAGGCTTTTGTATGTTGGAATAATTCTGAAGTCTGCATCTCTTATTCCTTGATTTTTCCCTTAAAGTGGGCTGTCTGCATGTGCAGTGGCCCACCAGCACTTAAGAATGGAGCCTGTGTAGTATGTTTCCTGGAGTACAGTTGGAAAACAGATATCAAAATAAAAGCTATGTATGTCAACAAAATTGGTCTCCTTATAAAATCCTGTTATAAATTTCTGTCATTTTTATGTTACCTTGGCATCTATTTTTAATCTTCTTTGAACACACCCAAATTCCTTCTCTCTCTCTCTCTCTCTCTCTCTGCTTTGAGATGTAAATTTATTACCTACTTTCTCTAAAACTCAGCAAGGGCTTCCTCAGATAAATGTTACCTTTTTCTATTTACAAAAGCACAATGTAAATACAACTCTTTTTTAAAATAGTGAGTTTTATGGGTTCCATGCATAAAGTTTTAAATTAAAAAATCTGGAGGGGTGGAGCAAGATGGTCGAATAGGAACAGCTCCAGTCTCCAGCTCCCAGCGCCAGTGACACAGAAGACAGGTGATTTCTGCATTTTCAACTGAGGTACTGTGTTCATCTCACTAGGGAGTGCCAGACAATCGGTGCTGGTCAGTTGCTGCAGCACGACCAGTGGGAGCTGAAGTGGGGTGAGGCATCGCCTCACCTGGGAAGTGCAAGGGGGAAGGAAATCCCTTTTTCCTAGCGAGGGGACCTGAGATATACAACACCTGGAAAATTGGGTAACTCCCACCCCAATACTGCGCTTTACCAAGGGTCTTAGCAAACGGGCACACCAGGAGATTATATCCCACACCTGGCCGGGAGGGTCCCATGCCCACGGAGCCTCCTTCATTACTAGCACAACAGTCTGTGATCTAACGGCAAGGCAGCAGCCAGGCTGGGGGAGGGGTGTCCACCATTGCTGAGGCTCAAGTAGGTAAACAAAGCCACTGGGAGGCTCGAACTGGGTGGAGCTCACAGTAGCTCAAGTAGGCCTGCCTGTCTCTGTAAACTCCACCTCTGGGGACAGGGCACAGCTAAACAACAACAACAACCACCACAACAAAAAAGGCAGCAGAAACCTCTGCAGATGCAAACGACTCTGTCTGACAGTTATGAAGAGAGCAGTGGATCTCCCAACATGGAGGCTGAGATCTGAGAACGGACAGACTGCCTGCTCAAGTGGGTCTCTGACCCCTGAGTAGCCTAACTGGGAGACATCCCCCACTAAGGGCAGACCAACACCCCACACCTCACACGGTGGAGTACACCCCTGAGAGGAAGCTTCCAAAGCAAGAATCAGACAGGTACACTTGCTGTTCAGCAATATTCTATCTTCTGTAGCCTCTGCTGCTGATACCCAGGCAAACAGAGTCTGGTGTGGACCTCAAGCAATCTCTAACAGACCTACAGCTGAGGGTCCTGACTGTTAGAAGGAAAACTAACAAACAGGAAGGACACCCATACAAAAACGCCATCAGTACATCACCATCATCAAAGAACAGAGGCAGATAAAACCACAGAGATGGGGAAAAAGCAACAGAAAAGCTGGAAATTCAAAAAATAAGGGCACATCTCCCCCTGCAAAGGAACTCAGCTCATTGCCAGCAACGGATCAAAGCTGGACGGAGAATGACTTTGACGAGATGAGAGAAGGTTTTAGTCCACGAAACTTCTCAGAGCTAAAGGAGGAATTACGTACCCAGTGCAAAGAAACTGAAAATCTTGAAAAAAGAGTGGAAGAATTGATAACTAGAATAATTAGTGCAGTGAAGACCATAAACGAACTGACAGAGATGAAAACCATGACACAAGAAATACGTGACAAATGCACAAGCTTCAGTAACCGACTCGATCAACTGGAAGAAAGAGTATCAGTGATTGAAGATCAAAGGAACGAAATGAAGTGAGAAGAGAAATCTAAAGAAAAAAGAAGAAAAAGAAATGAACAAAGCCTGCAAGAAGTATGGGATTATGTGAAAAGACCAAATCTACGTCTGATTGGGGTGCCAGAAAGTGAGGGGGAAAATGGAACCAAGTTGGAAAACACTCTTCAGGATATCATCCAGGAGAACTTCCCCAACCTAGTAGGGCAGGCCAACATTCAAATTCAGGAAATACAGAGAACACCACAGAGATACTCCGCGAGAAGAGCAACTCCAAGACACATAATTGCCAGATTCACCAAAGTTGAAATGAAGGAAAAAATCTTAAGGGCAGCAAGAGAGAAAGGTCAGGTTACCCACAAAGGAAAGCCCATCAGACTAACAGCAGATCTCTCAGCAGAAACTCTCCAAGCCAGAAGAGAGTGGGGGCCCATATTCAACATTCTTAAAGAAAAGAATTTTAAACCCAGAATTTCATATCCAGCCAAATTAAGTTTCATATGTGAAGGAGAAATAAAATTCTTTACAGATAAGCAAATGCTTAGAGGTTTTGTCACCACTAGGCCTGCCTTACAAGAGACCCTGAAGGAAGCACTAAACATGGAAAGGAACAACCGGTACCAGCCATTGCAAAAACATGCCAAAATGTAAAGACCATCGAGGCTAGGAAGAAACTGCATCAACTAACGAGCATAATAACCAGTTAATATCATAATGGCAGGATCAAGTTCACACATAACAATATTAACCTTAAATGTAAATGGACTAAATGCTCCAATTAAAAGACAAAGACTGGCAAACTGGATAAAGAGTCAAGACCCATCAGTTTGCTGTATTCAGGAGACCCATCTCACATGCAGAGACATACATAGGCTCAAAATAAAGTGATGGAGGAAGACCTACCAATCAAATAGAGAACAAAAAAAGGCAGGGGTTGCAATACTAGTCTCTGATAAAACAGACTTTCAACCATCAAAGATCAAAAGAGACAAAGAAGGCCATTACATAATGGTAAGGGATCAATTCAACAGGAAGAGCTAACTATCCTAAATACATATGCACCCAATACAGGAGCACTCAGATTCATAAAGCAAGTCCTTAGAGACTTACAAAGAGACTTTGACTCCCTTACAATAATAATGGGAGACTTCAACACTCCACTGTCAACATTAGACAGATCAATGAACAGAAAGTTAACAAGGATATCCAGAAATTGAACTCATCTCCGCAGCAAGCAGACCTAATAGACATCTGCAGAACTCTCCACCCGAAATCAACAGAATATACATTCTTCTCAGCACCACATCACACTTATTCCAAAATTGACCATATAGTTGGAAGTAAAGCACTCCTCAGCAAATGTACAAGAACAGAAATTATAACAAACTGTCTCTCAGACCACAGTGCAATCAAACTAGAACTCAGGACTAAGAAACTCAATCAAAACCTCTCAACTATATGGAAACCGAATAACCTGCTCCTGAATGACTACTGGGTTCATAAGGAAATGAAGGCAGAAATAAAGATGTTCTTTGAAACCAATGAGAACAAAGAGACAACATACCAGAATCTCTGGGACACATTTAAAGCAGTGTGTAGAGGGAAATTTATAGCACTAAATGCCCACAAGAGAAAGCTGGAAAGATCTAAAATTGACACTCTCACATCACAATTAAAAGAACTAGAGAAGCAAGAGCAAATACATTCAAAAGCTAGCAGAAGGCAAGAAATAATGAAGATCGGAGCAGAACTAAAGGAGATAGAGACCCAAAAAACCCTCCAAAAAATCAATGAATCCAGGAGTTGGTTTTTTGAAAAGATCAACAAAATTGATAGACTGCTAGCAAGACTAATAAAGAAGAAAAGAGAGAAGAATCAAATAGATGCAAGAAAAAAATGATAAAGGGGATATCACCACCAACCCCACAGAAATACAAACTACCATCAGAGAATACTATAAACACCTCTACGCAAATAAACTAGAAAATCTAGAAGAAATGGATAATTTCCTGGACACTTACACTCTCCCAAGACCAAACCAGGAAGAAGCTGAATCCCTGAATAGACAAACAGCAGGCTCTGAAATTTAGGGAATAATTAATAGCCTACCAACGAAAAAAAGTCCAGGACCAGATGGATTCACAGCTGAATTCTACCAGAG
>NC_037687.1:36758534-36924747 GCF_003255815.1 Theropithecus gelada | reverse complement strand
CTGAAGTGATATTGCCCTCCCCTACTTTTCTTGGAACATAAAAATATGTACAAACCTTGTAGAGTAAACTTTCTTAATGCATGTCAAAATTTAAAAATACATATATTTTTGCCTCCCAAACTTTACTGGGAAAAATTTATCACACTCTCAGTCATGAAAAACGACACTTAATCAGGGTTATTCACTATACTGTTTGTTTAACAGCAAAATATTGAGAAAAACCTAGACTTTCACCAGCACGATGCTAATTCAACAGTTTATCTTATATCTACACAATAGACTATGATGCAGCTGCATAAAAAGTATAGACTCTTTCAGCTATTCATATGGAAACACCTCCATGTTCTATTTTAACTATAGCATCTAAACATCACAGAATAAGATGCAGTTTTTGTACTAGATCTGACCTTAGAACATTATTTTTACCGTTTTTTTTTTTTTTTTTTTAAGAGAGTGTCTCACTCTCTTACCCAGGCTGAAGTGCAGTGGTGAGATCATAATTGATGGCAGCCTCAAACTTGTGAGCTCAAATGATCCTCCTGCCTCAGCCTCCTGAGTAGCTGGAATCACAGGCATGTGCCACCATGCCTAGCTAATTGTTTGTGTTTGTTTCTGTAGAGATGGTGTTTCACCCAGGCTGGTGAAACCCCAGGCTGGTTTCAAACTTCTGGGCTCAAGTGATCTGCCCACTTTCACTCCCAAAATGTTGGAATTACAAGCAAGTGTCATCACACCTGATTCTGCTTTTTTTTTTTTTATTAATTTGGACCGCAGTCTACTCACTCACCTCTTTCCCCATTAGGTGATTTCTGTTTTTCTTCTATTTCTCTACCATATGTCCATGCCAAAATCCAGATGTATTGTCTTTTGTTTAGAATTATATATATATATATTTTTAAGAGACGCTTTAGGAATGGTCTCCTAGCTGATTTTCAGGATTCTCATCTTCACTGTCTAAGCCATGTTTTTGCGTTTCTGGATACTGATTAGAGTCAATTGTAGGGCATTTAAAGCCTACCAATACCTGTACCATCCCTCAGTGTATCTAATTTGGCTGATGTGTAGTGTGGCCCAGGGATTGGTTGTTTAAAAATAGTTTCAAGGAAAAGGGTCATTTTGCAGTGGAGGAACTTTAGTCCAGTGATCAAAGTTAACATCCCCAGTAGTCAGTGTTAATGACATCTTAGGGCCTTGTAATATAATGGATGGAGAAGGTGCAGCATCATCCCTGTAATGTTCTTGTACAAAGTGTATAACATGAGTTTAATCATGATAAAGTAATAGAAAAGTCCAAACTGAGGTTCATTCTACAAAATAAGTAACCAATGCTTTTCAAAAATGTGAAGCTCTTAAAGGTAAATCCTAACTTTCCCAGATTAAAGGAGACTGAGAGAACAGTACAACAAAGAGCAATATGTGATACTAGATTGGATTCTGGTCCAGAAAAAGTACATTAGTCAGAAGATAGAGGGGATTTGGATAAGGTCTGTACAGGTGTTCATTTTACAGTGTTAATAATCATTTATTGATTTTGATTATTAGGTGCATATCTATAATGTTAATATTTGGGGAAGTCGAATGAAAAACATATGTGGACTTTGCCTATTTTTGGAACATTTTAGAAAGTCTGAAATGATTTCAAAATTTAACATGAAAAGAAAAGAAAAGAAATATAGATCTTTTAGATATTTCTATTAAGTTGCCAAAGTTGAGGATCATTTCCCAACTTATCTTGCCTAATACTGGTCAGAGTAATCTTCCTGGAAATGCAGTTTGTCATGTCTGTGACCTTCTCAAAGCTTTCCAGTGACTTCTCTTATCTGTAGGATGAAGTTCTCCTTACGTAGGCTGCCATTCAGTGTCCTCATAGCATGGCCCTAATCTCCCTTTTTTTTGATCTGTGTTGAAAGACCTGATCAACATTTTAATTTCTTATGGCGTAACTTGTTCTAATTTTTTCCTGCTTGTCTGATGCCCTGCCCTGTCTTCTCAACTGTGGGACTTCAGTCAAGGTGGTGGGAAATGTTTTAGAAGAAAATTTATAAAGATAGTTATAGGAAATAGTCACAAACCTTCTTGGAAGTCTGGGGGTTTGCATAGCTTCTGTAAAAGGTTTGGCTGAAGGCAACTGAATTATCTTAAAAGCTTAGGGCATAGATATACAGGAATGTAGAGGAGTTTATCTAAATAGCTTGTTTACTCAGGCCATCCTAAAACCAACATTTAATCTTATGCTGAGGGAACTACTCTGGGGGAGGTCAGCAATGTCAATTACCTTCTAGTGGTGTTTACTCAAGACCTTTGTTATTTAATCTGTATTAAATAAATGCAAACTTCAGTGGCTGATCAGGGCCCCTGCTGCTAACTCTTTACCAAATGCTTCTAGTTATCTGGGAGGGACTTGGCCACCTAGCCTGCTCTTTCACTGGATATTAGTGTCTGAGTGTATTTGTTCATCCATTGCTGGGTCAGGGTCTGCCAGTTGGACCCACACAGTTGATCCTCAGGTCTGAGGTATAGCTGCAAATAATCACGGCAGAACCTTCGAAAACTAAGGTGAAGGCTGTGCAGTTGGTAAACCAGTAAGTCAATAAGTCAGTAAGTCAGTTGGTCATCGGTGCCTACTTAGCATCTCCAGTTTTGAGGGATTGTTCAGGGTAGAGTTTTATCACGGGACAGCAGTTATCAGCACAATAGGAGCAGTATCTAAAAGTATTCAAACAACTGCTTAAAGCCACTGGAGCCTCGGTTTTACAGGCTCGATTAAGGGACCTAATGCAAATTGTATCACTTAACCCATGGTTCCCGAAAGAAGGTAAGCTAGACATAGAGCTTTGGGAACAAGTAGGAAGAAATCTTTCTTTCTTTCTTTCTTTCTTTCTTTCTTTTTTTTTTTTTTTAAGACAGATAAGAGAAACAGAAAAGGTAGAGATGTGGGAGTTTAGTCAGGGTGGCGGAAAAGATTTTAGAGGAAAAATTATAAAGATAGTTATAGGAAATAGTCACAAACCTTTTTGGAAGGCCGGGGGGGGGGGTTTGCATAGCTTCAGTAAATGAGTTGGCTGAAGGCAGCTGAATTCTCTTAAAAGGTGTAGATACATAGGATTGTAGAGGAGTTTACTCAGGTGGTCTTAAGAACACCCTTTGATTATCTGCAGGTTCGTGATTGCTCTTTACTTGGGAGGTTGGTAATGTCAATTACCCTCTAGTGGTGTTTACTCAAGATGCTTGTAATTTAATCTGTACTAAATAAATGCAAACTTAGCAGGCTGATTGGGACCACTGCTGCTAACTCTTTTCTGGAACTTTCTTGGCATGTGTGAGTGGCTAGGCAGCCCAGCCCCATGTTTCGTTGGATACTTGTGTCTGAGTATATTTGTTCATCCGTCGCTGTTTCAGGGTCTGCCGGTCCCACTCAGGCACTCAACCTCCTTAATTGTTTTTTGTCCTAAGGCCCATTTCAGACCCCATCTCTTCAATGACGTCTGTATGGTTATTTCTGTTAGATGCAACCAACTTTCCTTTCTTTGAATTCTGGTAGGTACAATTGTGCAGAGTAAAATGCGAGTTATATTTTATTATTATTTTAGAAAAAAGAAGCTAATTTATTCTGCTCATTAAAAGTTTCCTTTTTAAAACAAATTTTAAAATTTTGAATGGTGAAGGATTAGAGATTAAATTGTTGATGTTTGAAATTCATTGTGGTTGTTAAAAAAAATGCTTGTTGTAGTTTCAAGGGTACACCTGTAGGTCTTTTATATAGGTAAACCCATGTCACGGGAGTTTGATGTACAGATTATATCATCAATTAGGTACTAAGGCTAATACTCAATAATTATTTTTTCTTCTGTTGTTTTGCCTCCCACCCTCCACCCTCAAGTAGATCCTGGTGTGTGTCGCTCCCATTGCGTCCATGTATTCTCTTTATTTAGTGCCCACTTACACATGCAATATTTCATTTTCTGGTTCCTGCATTAGTTTGCTAAGGATATTATTCTCTAGCATAATTTATGTTCCGGCAATAGACAAGATCAAAAATTTTTTTTTTAATGGATAGGTTGATTCCATGTCTTTTCTGTAGCAAATAGTGCTGCAATGAAAATTTGTGTGCGTGTGTCTTTATGGTAGAATGATTTGTATTCCTCTGGGTATATAACCTGTAATGAGATTGCAGGGTCAAGTGGTAGTTCTGCTTTTAGCTCTTTGAGGAATTGTCACACTGCTTTCCACAATGATTGAACTGATTGACACTGCCACCAACAGTGTATAAGCGTTCCCTTTTTTTCTGCAACTTTGCCAGCAGGTTATCTTTTTATTTTTTGAAACTAGCCATTCTGATTGGTGTGAAATGGTGTCTGGTTGTGGTTTGATTTATATTTCTGTAATGATCAGTGATATTGAGCTGTTTCATGTGCTGTAGGCCACATGTATAACTTCTTTTAAAAAGTGTCTCTCCATGTCCTTTGCCCACTTTTTAATGGTTTTTTCTTGTGTAAATTTATTTAAGTTTCATATAGATTCTGGGTATCAGACCTTTGTCAAATGCATAGTTTCTAAATATTTTATCTGATTTCTTAGCTTGTCTGTTCCCTCGGCTGATAGTTTCTTTTGCTGGAAGCATGAGTTTTAGATTTACATATGTGAGTCTGAGTCCTGCTTCTGCCTTTAATGGGCTCTGAGATAAGGAAGAAGTTCACTGATGTTTTGGGATAGATGGATAATAGTAACTGATTAAAGGGTCATTGTGAGCATTATATGAGGTGCAAACATAAAGGTCTCCAGTGCATAGCAGGTTTTTTCCTCTTCGTTTTCATCTTAACGTGTATATTCTCTCATAAAGCAAGGTCACATCAATTGTAACTTTAAGTGTGCAATCTAAGTCTAGCTCCTAAAACTAAAGTCTGTTAGACTTTACACTGATAATACTTTTTTTTCTATGTACAGAATAAAGACAAGATGAGACCCAATATTCTTCCCCCTACTTGTCTCTTCCTACCTGCCTTCCCCTTTAAGATGATGTATAAATGCCAGACCTCCTGAAAACCTCCTCAAAGACATAACAAGCCACAGAGGGTTTCTACAACTTGTGTTTTTCTAGGGCATGCCCTCAGGCTCTGGTCAAATAAACCTCAATTGATTCAGAAACTTGAATCAGGCACTCAATTTGGTTAACATTTTGCCAACCATGAAGGGGTTCTCTTAATGGAGTTTAGAACCTTTGACCTGCAGTGGTTCTTTTTTTGTTCATGCTCAGTACCAATTATAAAGCTTTAGTTTTGACCAATCGTGACTTTCTGAGAATTGACTCCTACTTTCTCTTGAGGTCCCTGCTTTCTCAGATTTTTTTTTTGTTTGAGATCTGAGTTTTGTTTTTTCATGGAACTCCTCTCCTCATGGAGCTTTGCTCACTTCCAAAAAGGAACAGGAGTTTCCAGCTCCTGTGACAATGGAGAGCACACTGTAGCTTGGTTCCTGCTCAACTAAGGAGCTGGTTTGGGGTTTTGTTTTAGAATTTGGTAGCTGCAAGGTAAGACTTATTACTACTTCATTCTAACCTCTCCTTATGCTTAGAGTTTTCAATAGTATGTAAATAGTGCAATCACTATTTGTGTGTGTGTGTGTTTTTAAATAATTCTTCCTTTGGATTTGGCCAACTCTTCACCCTGTCTAATGTCCAAAACCCTTTCACTTGGTCAAGTCCAAATCTAACAGGAGCTCTAAATTATGGTGAAGCAAGCCTTGACATTGGCTAAAGTTCTGTAACTGCAGAACATCCAATTCCACCTCTATCAACACCTGTTAGTTGAAGAAAATAAAAATATTTTTAACCCATAGCGTAGTTCTTTGACAAATTTTGACGTGTCTGTCAGAGGGCCAGCAAATAGAAGTGTCCCTGCACAGTTGCCTTTTGGGGAGAAAAAGTATATCATAGAGAATCATTATTAATGCAGGCATGTCTTCCCTTATCTGGATCTGGGAGAAGTGGACTGAATCTGATACCTTGAAGATAAAACATTTAGCCTTGATTTTCCTCTGAGGGCTGCTACCAGCAACGTTTCACTGACACAAGACCAGCTTTGCTAAGTGAACTTCTTTTCTTTCTTCCATGACCTGTATTACCACTGAAACCTGATTTACTGCCATAACCTTGTTTTGGATGTGCAGAAATGCAGAAAAATAGTAAGTCAGCTAAAGGATAAAAATGTATTAATCTCAAGTTTCCTGGCTTCTCTCTGTGCATTCTTTCCAATTGGATGGTAAAAATCACTGTTTCCTCCACCAAATTTTGATTAATGGGAGAAGATTTGTGTTGTACTAGTCCTAGTGTAGTAATTCTTGTGTACTTTTTAGTGATGTTGGGGTGTGAATATTTTGATTGTTTAATCTATTTCCTACCAGAAATAGTCTTTTCTTTTATCTCTTTCCTTTAGTGTTGTTCATAAAGGGAGGTACTGGATAAAGTTTTCTCATCTTGTCATATGTCATTGAGGTTGTGATTTGTGACCATGTCAGAGCACTCACTCTTGATCTCCGCTATCAGGGCGAGGAAACATTTTTGAGTCATTATTAGGTGACCAGCCTTAACATGGCTGAGAACCTGAGGTTTTTTACTTTTTCTTTTGTTTTCCAAATGTGTTAAGCTCCCGGGAGGGCTTGTCATAAGAAATCCCATCCATCTTGGACTTTTGTCACCCCAAGTCTTTTTGCTTAGATAGGGCAGTGGCAACACGAGTCTTTTGCTTTCCTAAGCCTATTCCTGAGAGTACATATTTTATTTTGTTGGGGTGGGGAAACGATCATTGGGATTGGTTTTTCACTGAAGAGGCTGTTGGATCGAGTCACTTAAAATCAATACACCACTGGAAATTCTAATAGTCCATGGCCAGAAGATGGATTCTTTAAATTGGGACTTCTAATTTAAAAATATATTTTAGAGCACTCTTATGCCAAACGGTTGATCAGAGGATTGAATTTCAAAGAAAGACAACTAATAGTGTTACGGCTAGCCTTAAAATTTCTTTTGACTAAATTACAGAGCAATAATCTGACTTAAAACAAAGCTAATTTTTTTTTTTTTTTGTAAAGTCAACTGCTTGTCTTAGATCCTCTGAGAAAATAAGAATAAAAACCACTTTGCCTTGTCACTGAAGACTTAAAAATTTTATGCTTCTACTGCTGCATCCTGGATTTAATTTTGGATGAGGGAACCAGCCTTATTTGTTTTGATATTTGTGTGAGTTTTGAGTTTTTTAGTTGCTCCTTCACCTCTTTGAAGATGCCTCATGCATGCTTGGCTAAGCCAAAATCTTGGTTAAGGCTTATTAATTTCATTTGGGAGGACACTTTTGGTTAAAAAAAACAAATCAAATGTCAGAAATATCAGGTGTTTGTCCTACCTAAAATCTGATAATAAGAAATCTGTGGCCAGGTGCAGTTGCTCATGCCTGTAATCCCAGCACTTTGGGAGGCCGAGGTGGGCAGATCATGAGGTCAGGAGATCAAAACCATCCTGGGTAACACAGTGAAACCCCATCTCTACTAAAAATACAAAAAATTAGCCGGGCATGGTGGCGGGTGCCTGTAATCCCATCTGCTTGGGAGGCTGAGGCAGGAGAATGGTGTGAACCTGGGAGATGGAGTTTGCAGTGAGTTGAGATCACGCCACTGCACTCCAGGGTAGGTGACAGAGCAAGACTGTCTCAAAAAAAAAAAAAAAGAAAAAAAAAAAAAAAAGAAAAAGAAAAAGAAAAGAAAAAGAAAAAAAATCTGAAAGTGTTAACAGTAGATAGCTGGTCAGACATGAGCAGGGCAGGAGAGATCTTTCCACCTCCACATACTAGAAATGTCAAGTGAACATCACCAGGTGATGGTCAAGTCAGGTGGTTGTTAACCGTCTCTCTAAAGTAGTAATTGGTTGCAGGTAGTGCCAGGGAGATACAGTCTCACAATAGATAGAATACACCTGCAACAGGTGATCAGCAGCTTCCGGAAAAGTTGTCAGATACTGAGCAACTGGGCTGATATATATGTATTAAGAGGTAACATAATAGAGTTTCCGGTATATGACCTTCAGGGACTTTTTTTTTTTTTCATTTGAGAAGCATTTTGTAGGAACTATGTTTTTAAATTTTTTATTATTTTATTTTATTTTAAAATCTTTCCTTTCTGAAGGTTTTTGGGGATTTGGTATTTAATTACATAAGTTCTCTAGTGGTGATTTGTGAGATTTTGGTGCACCCATCACCCGAGCAGTATACAATGAACTCAATTTGTAGTCTTTTATCCCTCACCCCCTTCCCACCCCTTTCTCCAAGTCTATTTTATCATTCTTATGCCTTTGCATCCTCATAGCTTAACTCTCACTTATAACTGCTGTTGTAAAAGGGGTTCAGTTCTTGACTTGATTCTCTGCTTGGTCACTGTTGGTGTATAGAAGAGCTACTGATTTGTGCACATTAATTTTGTATACTGAAACTTTGCTGAATTTATTTATCTGTTCTAGCAGCTTTTTGGAGTCTTTAGGGTCTTCTAGGTATACGATTATATCAATTGCAAACAGCGACAGTTTTACTTCCTCTTTACCGCTTTGGATGCCCTTTCTTTATTTCCCTTGTTTGATTGATTTGGCTAGGACTTTCAGTACTCTGTTGAATAAAAGTGGTGAGAACCAGTGGCCTTCCTTGTCTTGTTCCCCTGCTGAGAGTGAATGCTTTCAACTTTTTTTCATTCAGTATTATGTTGGCTGTGGGTTTGTGTGCCAATTTTGCTGAGAGTTTTAATCATAAAACGATGCTGGATGTTGTCAAGTACCTTTTCAGGGTCTATTGAGAGGATCATGTGATTTTTAAATTTTGTTCATGTGGTGTACCACATTTATTGACTTGTGTACGTGGAACCATTCCTGCATCCCTAATGTGAAACCTACTTGATCATGGTGGATTATGTTTTTGATGCGTTGTTGGATTTGGTTAGCTAGTATTTTGTTAAGAATTTCTGCATCTGTGTGCATCAGGAATTTTGGTCTATAGTTACCTTTGTTATGTCCTTTTTTGGTTTTGGTATTAGGGTGATGCTGGCTTCATAGAATGATTTAGGGAGAATTCCATCTTTCTCTAGCATGTGGAATTGTCCTTGAATTTGTTTTGTTTTGTTGTTAATTTTTAAATTATCTTTTCAATCTTGCCGCTTTGTATTGGCCTGTTCGGGGTTTCTAATTCTTTCTGATTTAATCTAGGAGGGTTTTATATTTCCAGGAATGTATTCATCCCCTCTAAGTTTTCTAGTTTATGCACATTAATGTGTTCATAATACCTTTGAATGATCTTTTGTATTTCTGTGGCGTTGGTGGTAATAGCTCCCATTTCATTTCTAATTGAGCTCATTTGGCTCTTCTCTGTTCTTTTCTTATTTAATCTTGCCAGTGGTGTATCAATTTTATTTGGTTTTCCAAAAATCCAGCTTTACGTTTTATTTATAGTTTCTACTATTTATTTCAACTGCATTTAGTTGTGCTTTGATCTTGGTTATTTTCTTTCTTCTGCTGGGTTTGGTTTTGGTGTGTTCTTGTTTCTTGAATTTCTAGAAGTGCAACCTTAGATTGTCTACTTGTGCTCTTTCAGTCTTTTTGATGTAGGCATTTAAGGCTATGAACTTTTAGCACACTCTGCAGAATTCCAGATGTTTTGATAGGATGCATCAGTATTGTTCAGTTCAAAGAAGTTTTAAATTTCTTGATTTCATATTTGACCCAATGATCATTCAGGAACAAGTTATTAATTTCCATGTGTTTGCATGGTTTTGAAGGTTCCTTTTGGAGTTGATTTCCAGTTTTATTCTACTGTTGTCTGAGAGAATATTTCATATAATTTCGTGGCATATCATATGACCTATCTTGAAGAAACTTCCATGTGCTGATGAATAGAATGTATATTCTGGGTTGTTGGGTAGAATATTCTGTAAATATGTCTTAAGTCTATTTGCCCTAGGGCATAGTTTAAATCCATTTAAAAAAAATTATTATTATACTTTAAGTTCTAGGGTACATGTGCATAATGTGCAGGTTTGTTACATACGTATACTTGTGCCATGTTGGTGTGCTGCACCCATCAACTCGTCATTTACATCAGGTATAACTCCCAATGCAATCCCTCCCCCTCCCCCCCCATGATAGGCCCCAGTGTGTGATGTTCTCCTTCCGAGTCCAATGAATCTCATTGTGCAGTTCCCACCTATGAGTGAGAACATGCGGTGTTTGGTTTTCTGTTCTTGCGACACTTTGCTGAGAATGATGGTTTCCAGCTGCATCCATGTCCCTACAAAGGACACAAACTCATCCTTTTTTACGGCTGCATAGTATTCCATGGTGTATATGTGCCACATTTTCTTAATCCAGTCTGTCACTGATGGACATTTGGGTTGATTCCAAGTCTTTGCTATTGTGAATAGTGCCGCAATCAACATACATGTGCATGTGTCTTTATAGCAGCATGATTTATAATCCTTTGGGTATATACCCAGTAATGGGATGGCTGGGTCATATGGTACTTCTAGTTCTAGATGCTTGAGGAATCGCCATACTGTTTTCCATAATGGTTGAACTAGTTTACAATCCCACCAACAGTGTAAAAGTGTTCCTATTTCTCCACATCCTCCCCAGCACCTGTTGTTTCCTGACTTTTTAATGATTGCCATTCTAACTGGTGTGAGATGGTATCTCATTGTTGTTTTGATTTGCATTTCTCTGATGGCCAGTGATGATGAGCATTTTTTCAATTGTCTGTTGGCTGTATGAATGTCTTCTCTTCTTTTAAGAACTGTCTGTTCATATCCTTTGCCCACTTTTTGATGGGGTTGTTTGTCTTTTTCTTGTAAATTTGTTTGAGTTCTTTGTAGGTTCTGGATATTAGTCCTTTGTCAGATGAGTAGATTGCAAAAATGTTCTCCCATTCTGTAGGTTGCCTGTTCACTCTGATGGTAGTTTCTTTTGCTGTGCAGAAGCTTTTTAGTTTAATTAGATCCCATTTGTCAATTTTGGCTTTTGTTGCCTTTGCTTTTGGTGTTTTAGACATGAAGTGCTTGCCCATGTCTATGTCCTGAATGGTATTACCTAGGTTTTCTTCTAGGGTTTTTATGGTTTTAGGTCTAACATTTAAGTCTCTAATCCATCTTGAATTAATTTTCGTATAAGGAGTAAGAAAAGGATCCAGTTTCAGCTTTCTACTTATGGCTAGCCAATTTTCCCAGCACCATTTATTAAATAGGAAATCCTTTCCCCATTTCTTGTTTTTCTCAGGTTTAGATGGCTGTAGATGTGTGGTATTATTTCTGATTACTCTGTTCTATTCCATTGGTCTATATCTCTGTTTTGGTACCAGTACCATGCTGTTTTGGTTACTGTAGCCTTGTAGTATAGTATGAAGTCGGGTAACGTGATGCCTCCAGCTTTGTTCTTTTGTCTTAGGATTGTCTTGGCAATGCGGGCTCTTTTTTGGTTCCATAAGAACTTTAAAGCAGTTTTTCCAATTCTGGGAAGAAACTCATTGGTAGGTTGATGGGGATGGCACTGAATCTATAAATTACCTTAGGTAGCATGGCTATTTTCACGATATTGATTCTTCCTGTCCATGAACATGGTATGTTCTTCCATTTGTTTGTGTCCTCTTTTATTTCACTGAGCAGTGGTTTGTAGTTCTCCTTGAAGAGGTTTTTTACATCCCTTGTAAGTTGGATTCCTAGGTATTTCATTTTCTTTGAAGCAATTGTGAATGGAAGTTCATTCATGATTTGGCTCTCTGTTTTTCTGTTACTGGTGTATAAGAATGCTTGTGATTTTTGCACATTGATTTTGTATCCTGAGACTTTGCTGAAGTTTCCTATCAGCTTAAGGAGATTTTCGGCTGAGACAATGGGGTTTTCTAAATATACAATCATGTCATCTGCAAACAGGGACAATTTGACTTGTTCTTTTCCTAACTGAAAACCTTTGATTTCTTTCTCTTGCCTGATTGCCCTAGCCAGAACTTCCAACACTATGTTGAATAGGAGTGGGGAGAGAGGGCATCCCTGTCTTGTGCCCATTTTTTCCAGTTTTTGCCCATTCAGTATGATATTGGCTGTGGGTTTGTCATAAATAGCTCTTACTATTTTGAGATATGTTCCATCAATACCAAATTTTTTGAGTGTTTTTTGCATGAAGGGCTTTTGAATTTTGTCAAAGGCCTTTTCTGAAACTATTGAGATAATCATGTGGTTTTTGTCTTTAGTGCTATTTATGTGCTGGATTACGTTTATTGATTTGCGTATGTTGAACCAGCCTTTCATCCCAGGGATGAAGCCCACTTGATCATGGTGGATAAGCTTTTTGAGGTGCTGCTGGATCCAGTTTGCCAGTATTTTATTGAGGATTTTTGCATTGATATTCATCAGGGATATTGGTCTAAAATTCTCTTTTTTTGTTGTGTCTCTGCCAGGCTTTGATATCGCGATGATGTTGGCCTCATCAAATGAGTTAGGGAGGATTCCTTCTTTTTCTATTGATTGGAATAGTTTCAGAAGAAATGGTACCAGCTCCTCCTTGTACCTCTGGTAGAATTCTGCTGTGAGTCCATCTGGTCCTGGACTTTTTTTGGTTGGTAGGCTATTAATTATTGCTTCAATTTCAGAGCCTGCTATTGGTCTATTCAGGAATTCAGCTTCTTCCTGGTTTAGTCTTGGGAGAGTGGAAGTGTCCAGGAAGTTATCCATTTCTTCTAGATTTTCTAGTTTATTTGCGTAGAGGTGTTTATAGTATTCTCTGATGGTAGTTTGTATTTCTGTGGGGTGGGTGGTGATATCCCCTTTATCATTTTTCATTGCGTGTATTTGATTCTTCTCTCTTTTCTTCTTTGTTAGTCTTGCTAGCAGTCTATCAATTTTGTTGATCTTTTCAGAAAACCAACTTCTGGATTCATTGATTTTTTTTGGAGGGTTTTTTGTGTCTCTGTCTCCTTCAGTTCTGCTCTGATCTTAGTTATTTCTTGCCTTCTGCTAGTTTTTGAATGTGTTTGCTCTTGCTTCTCTACTTCTTTTAATTGTGATGTTAGAGTGTCAATTTTAGATCTTTCCTGCTTTCTCTTGTGGGCATTTAGTGCTATAAATTTCCCTCTACACACTGCTTTAAAAGTGTCCCAGAGAGTCTGCTATGTTGTATCTTTGTTCTCATTGATTTTAAAGAACATCTTTATTTCTGCCTTCATTTTGTTATATACCCAGTAGTCATTCAGGATCAGGTTATTCAGTTTCCATGTAGTTGAGCGGTTTTGATTGAGTTTCTTAGTCCTGAGTTCTAGTTCGATTGCACTGTGGTCTGAGAGACAGTTTGTTATAATTTCTGTTCTTGTACATTTGCTGAGGAGTGCTTTACTTCCAATTATGTGGTCAATTTTGGAATAAGTGTGATGTGGTGCTGAGAAGAATGTATATTCTGTTGATTTGGGGTGGAGAGTTCTGTCGATGTCTATTAGGTCTACTTGTTGCAGAGCTGCGTTCAATTCCTCGATATCCTTGTTAACTTTCTGTCTAGTTGATCTGTCTAATGTTGACAGTGGGGTGTTGAAGTCTCCCATTATTATTGTATGGGAGTCTAAGTCTCTTTGTAAGTCTCCATGGACTTGCTTTATGAATCTGAGTGCTCTGTATTGGGAGCATATATATTTAGGATAGTTAGCTCTTCCTGTTGAATTGATCCCTTTACCTTTATGTAATGGCCTTCTTTGTCTCTTTTGATCTTTGATGGCTTAAAGTCTGTTTTATCAGAGACTAGTATTGCAACCCCTGCTTTTTTTTGTTCTCCATTTGCTTGGTAGATCTTCCTCTATCCCTTTATTTTGAGCCTACATATGTCTCTGCATGTGAGATGGGTCTCCTGAATACAGCAAACTGATGGGTCTTGACTCTTTATTCAGTTTGCCAGTCTGCATCTTTTAATTGGAATATTTAGTCCATTTATATTGAAGGTTAATATTGTTATGTGTGAACTTGGTCCTGCCATTGTGATATTAACTCATTATTTTGTTCATTAATTGATGCATTTTATTCCTAGCCTTGATGGTCTTTACATTTTGGCATGTTTTTGCAATGGCTGGTACCGGTTGTTCCTTTCCATGTTTAGTGCTTCCTTCAGGGTCTCTTGTAAGGCAGGCCTGGTGGTGACAAAATCTCTAAGCATTTGCTTATCTGTAAAGGATTTTATTTCTCCTTCACTTATGAAACTTAGTTTGGCTGGATATGAAATTCTGGGTTTAAAATTCTTTTCTTTAAGAATGTTGAATATTGGCCCCCACTCTCTTCTGGCTTGTAGAGTTTCTGCTGAGAGATCTGCTTTTGATGGGCTTCCCTTTGTGGGTAACCCGACCTTTCTCTCTGGCTGCCCTTAAGATTTTTTTCTTCATTTCAACTTTGGTGAATCTGGCAATTATGTGTCTTGGAGTTGCTCTTCTCGGAGAGTATCTTTGTGGCATTCTCTGTATTTCCTGAATTTGAATGTTGGCCTGCCCTACTCGGTTGGGGAAGTTCTGGATGATATCCTGAAGAATGTTTTCCAATTTGGTTCCATTTTCCCCATCACTTTCAGCCACCCCAATCAGATGTAGATTGGGTCTTTTTACATAATCCCATACTTCTTGCAGGCTTTGTTCATTTCTTTTTCTTCTTTTTTCTTCAGATTTCTCTTCTCACTTCATTTCATTCATTTGATCCTCGATTGCTGATACTCTTTCTTCCAGTTGATTGAGTCGGTTACTGAAGCTTGTGCATTTGTCACGTATTTCTTGTGTCATGGTTTTCATCTCTGTCAGTTCGTTTATGGCCTTCTCTGCATTAATCATTCTAGTTATCAATTCTTCCACTCTTTTTTCAAGATTTTTAGTTTCTTTGCGCTGGGTACATAATTCCTCCTTTAGCTTTGAGAAGTTTGATGGACTGGAGCCTTCTTCTCTCATCTTGTCAAAGTCATTCTCCGTCCAGCTTTGATCGCTTGCTGGCAATGAGCTGCGTTCCTTTGCAGGGGGAGATGCACTCTTATTTTTTGAATTTCCAGCTTTTCTGCCCTGCTTTTTCCTCATCTTTGTGGTTTTATCTGCCTCTGGTCTTTGACGATGGTGACGTACTGATGGGGTTTTGGTGTGGGTGTCCTTCCTGTTTGTTAATTTTCCTTCTAACAGTCAGGACCCTCAGCTATAGGTCTGTTGGAGATTGCTTGAGGTCCAGTCCAGACCCTGTTTGCCTGGGTATCAGCAACAGAGGCTGCAGAAGATAGAATATTTCTGAACAGCGAGTGTACCTGTCTGATTCTTGCTTTGGAAGCTTCCTCTCAGGGGTGTACTCCACAGTGTGAGGTGTGGGGTGTCGGTCTGCCCTTATTGGGGATGTCTCCCAGTTAGGCTACTCAGGGGTCAGGGACCCACTTGAGCAGGCAGTCTGTCCATTCTCAGATCTCAACCTCCATGTTGAGAGATCCACTGCTCTCTTCAAAGCTGTCAGACAGAGTTGTTTGCGTCTGCAGAGGTTTCTGCTGCTTTGTTGTTGTTGTTGTTTAGCTGTGCCCTGTCCCCAGAAGTGGAGTCTACAGAGACAGGTAGGCCTCCTTGAGCTGCTGTGAGTTCCACCCAGTTCTAGCTTGCCAGTGGCTTTGTTTACCTACTTAAGCCTCAGCAATGGTGGGCAACCCTCCCCCAGCCTCGCTGCTGCCTTTCCGCGAGATCGCAAACTGCTGTGCTAGCAATGAGGGAGGCTCTGTGGGTGTGGGACCCTCCCGGCCAGGTGTGGGATATAATCTCCTGGTGTGCCCGTTTTCTAAGATCCTTGGTAAAGCGCAGTATTGGGGTGGGAGTTACCCGATTTTCCAGTTGGTGTGTGTCTCAGTTCCCCTGGCAAGGAAAAAGCATTCCCTTCCCCCTTGTGCTTCCCAGGTGAGGCGGTGCCTTGCCCTGCTTCAGCTCTCGCTGGTCGGGCTGCAGCAGCTGACCAGCACCGATTGTCCTGCACTCCCTAGTGAGATGAACCCAGTACCTCAGTTGAAAATGCAGAAATCACCTGTCTTCTGTGTGGCTCGCACTGGGAGTTGGAGACTGGCGCTGTTCCTATTCGGCCGTCTTGCTCCGCACCCCTCCCATTGTTTGTTTCTTGACTTTCTGTCTTGATGACCTATCTAGTGCTGTCAATGGAGTACTGAAGTTCCTCACTATTATTGTGTTACTGTCTACCTCATTTCTTAGGTCTAGTAGTAATAGTTATATAAATTTGGGAGTTCCAGTGTTAGGTGCATATATATGTAGGATTGTGATATTTTTCTGTTGGACAAGTCCTTTTATTATTATATAATGTCCATCTTTGTCTTTTTTTAACTGCTGTTGCTTTAAAGTTAGTTTTTTCTGATATAAGAATAGTTAGTCCTGCTCACTTTTGTGGCCATTTGCATGGGGTGTCTTCTTCTACCCTTTTGCCTTAAGTTTATATGACCCTTTATGGTTAGGGGAATCTCTTGAGGGCAGTAGCTACTTGCTTGATGCATTATTATCAATTCTGCAATTCTGTATCTTTTAAGTGGGGCATTTAGGCCACTTACATTCAATGTTAGTATTGAGATGTGAGGTACTATTCCATTCATCCTGCTATTTGTTGCCTGGATACCTTGGTTTTATTCAGTTATTTATTGTATTTTTGTTTTATAGGTTCTGTGAGATTCATGCTTAAAGAGGTTCTGTGTTGATGTGTTTCCAGGATTTGTTTCAATATTTAGAACTCCTTTGCGCAGTTCTTGTAGTGCTGGCTTGGTAGTGGCAAATTGTCTTAGTATTTGTTTGTCTGAAAAAGACTTATCTTTCCTTGATTTATGGACTTTAGTTTTGCTGGATATAAAATTCTTGGCTGATAATTTTTTTTAAGGAGGCTGCAGATAGGTATGCATGCTCATTTGAGCTGTTCTTCTGTTATCGAAGATTACTAAAATCACATGGGTTGAAAAGCATTTGGGATTACTTACTTAATTGAGTACTCATTTATTTTTATATTAATTTGATACCATGTATAAACACTATATAAACATAGGTATGGACATATACATATATGCGATACAACATACAACATATACATGTGCACATAAAGATAGAGGGAGACAGAAATACTTTAGATTTTTGACTTTAAAACTTTATGCATGGAACCCATAAAACTCCCAATTAAAAAAAAAGTTGTATTTAAATTGTGCTTTTGTAAATAGAAAAAGTTAACGTTTGTCTGAGGAAGCCCTTGCTGAGTTTTAGAGAAATTGGGTAGTAAATTTACATCTCAATGCAGAGGGAGAGTGAGATAGAAAGAAAGAGAGAGAGAATTTGGGTGTGTTCAAGGAAGATTAAAAATAGATGCCAGGGTAACACAAGAATGATAGAAATTTATAACAGGATTTTATTAGGAGACCAATTTTATTGACATACATAGCTTTTATTTTGGTCTCTGTTTTCCAACTGTACTCCAGGAAACACACTACACAGGCTCCCTTCTTAAGTGCTGGTGGGCCACTGCACATGCAGACAGACCACTTTAAGGGAAGAATCAGGGGGAAAGAGATGCAGATTCCAGAATTATGCCAACATACCAAAGCCTAAGTCAAAGGTCAAACCACACACGTGACATCTCATCGCCTGTTTGGCCCTATTTTCAGTGTACTTTACTTTCTTTAATTTCTGCTCTGAAGCTTTTAAATGAACTTTCACTCTTGCTGTAAAACTTGCCTCAGTCTCTTCTTCTGCCGTATGACCCTTAGTTGAATTCTTTCTTCTGAAGAAACAAGAATTGAGGCTGCTGCAGACTTGTACAGATTTGCTGCCATTAATATACCTTAGTGCCATTCTACATGATTATATATATATATATATATTCATATATGTATAAACATATATGTATTCATAGAGACCTTGAATCTACATTCTTGTTGCACTTTATGTAAACAATTCAGGTATAAGACTAAAACTTATTTTGGAAATAAATTGGTCCCAAATGATTTCTATTTCATAAAATGGGAAACAGGAGGGGGAAATTATTTTTCAGAGGAAAACAGCAGAAAAACAATTATTAAATTTTATATTTGTTCATTCTTTTTTTGAATTTTGTTATTTACCTACAATTTTGACTGAATCCTAAATCTTTTCCTGTCCAGATGTTTCATAACTAATGGTTTCAGAATTTTCTTCAATTTTTCCTCCAAATTGGTGTATTATAAATTTAAACTGTGCTTTTCAATATTTTATCATTTTTTAAAATTACACGTTTAAGTTCTGGGATACATGTGCAGAACCTGCAGGTTTGTTACATAGGTATACACGTGCCATGGTGTTTTTCTGCACCAATTAACCCATCATCTACATTAGGTATTTCTCCTAATGCTATCCCTCCCCTAGCCCTCCACCCCCCAACAGGCCCCAGTGTATGATGTTCCCCTCCCTGTGTCCATGTGTTCTCATATCCAACTCCCACTTATGACTGAGAACATGCAGTGTTTTGTTTTCTGTTCCTGTGTTAGTTTGCTGAGAATGGTGGTTTCCAGCTTCATCCATGTCCCTGCAAAGGACATGAACTCATCATTTATTATGGCTGCATTGAATTCCATGGTGTATATGTACCACATTTTCTTTATGTAGTCTGTCATTGATAGGCATTTGCGTTGGTTCCAAGTCTTTGCTATTGTGAATAGTGCCACAATAAACATATCTGTGCATGTGTCTTTATAGTAGAATGATCTATAACCCTTTGGGTGTATACCCAGTAATGGGATTCCTGGGTCAAATGGTATTTCTTGTTCTAGATCCATGAGGAATTGCCACACTGTCTTCCACAATGGTTGAACTAATTTACCCTCCCCCCAACAGTGTAAAAGCATTCCTATTTCTCCACATCCTCTCCAGCATCTGTTGTTTCCTGACCTTTTAATGATCACCATTCTAACTGGCATGAGATGGTATTTCATTGTGGTTTTGATTTGCATGTCCCTAATTACCAGTGATAATGAGTTTTTTTTCATGTTTTTTGGTCACATAAATGTCTTCTTTTGAGAAGTGTCTGTTGATGTGCTTTGCCCACTGTTTGATTTTTTTTTTTTTTTTTTTTTTTTTTTTGTAAATTTGCTTAAGTTTCTTGTAGATTCTGGGTATTAGCCTTTTGTCAGATGGGTAGATTAAAACTTGCGAGCTGAAAGAAGAAGACTTATATAAACTTCCGGAGAAATCATAGTAACTTACATATAAATAACCTTTATGCCTGCTGATGAGTAGACTACACAAAATGTACACATGAACACTGGATTCAGACTGTAATTCAGAGAATTGTGTCAGATTGCCATTGCAATTGAAAGATGCTTCAGAAACTCTAGAAAACCTAGTCTATAGACTGCTGCAGACATTACAGATGAACCAACATACAACTGAAAGGGTTAGAACGATGTTTGCCAAACACATTGCTCTAATTGAAGCAGCATTTGTGTGACTTTAATAAGGTTCCAGGATTATACTGTCCCTTTGTTGCTGTGACTTCCCTTTGCCCTTTTCTGATTTGTCTTCATCCCCTTTTCCATGGGATGTGACTTGTTAAGAATGAGCCTCCCTAGTCATGTAGGATCAGATGAAACATACAGCCACAGGGGTCTTCTACAATGCTTTCTCTGAGAGCTTTTGAAGAATTGTGGGGCCAGGTGTGCTTACACAGGCCTGTAATCCCAGCCCTTTGGGAGTCCAAGGCAGGAGGACCACTTGAAACCAGGAGTTTAAGACCAGCCTAAGCAACAAAGGCAGACCACATCCTTACTATACAAAATAAATCAAATTAGCCAGGTGCAGCGATGCATGCCTGTAGTCTCAGACACTTGGGAGGCTAAGGTGGGAGGACCGCTTCAGCCCAGGAGTTCAAGGCTTCAGTGAGTACACTCTAGTCTGGGTGATAGGGCAAGATTGTGTCTCTTAAAAACAATACATAAAATTAAAAAAAGAAAGAAAGAAGAGAAAAAGAGCGGGGTAATCAGGAAATCCAAAGATCTCAGGCATCTCTGGATGATTGTCTGAACAAATTATTTTTTCCTTGCTTCAAAACCTTTCAAGATGTTTATTTCTTTGTAAAAGAAAGACATGCCATTTGTAACTTTAGGTGAGTAATCAAAATCTAGCTCCTAAAACTCTCATTCTCTATTTTAAGTCTGTTTTAAGTCTCATTCTGATAATACTTATTTTCTAAGGCACACAATAAAGACAAGATTAGATCTATTGTTTTTCTACCCACTCCATCTCTTCCTACCTGCCTTCTCTCCTTTAATCAAGTGTATACATACTAAGCCTCCAGAAACCTCTTCAGAGAGAACACAAGCCACAGCAGTTTTTTGAAACTCTTGTTTTTCCAGGTTGCTCCGTCAAGCTCTGGCTCAATAAAACTCAGTTGGTCAAGATTCTTGCCTCAGTCTTTCATTCTGGATAACCACCATGAGTCCTGCAAAGCCCTTTAGTAATCTATTGCCTGCCTAGTTGATGTGTGCCTCGGTAAGTCATGTCTTCGTGAGTCAAACACTCTTCTTCCTTTTCTGCCTTTCCCAACCATACCACCCAGTGCTGAGTGCTCTGATCTGACCGCAGCTCCCAGGTTGTTTGTACTGGTCTAAGAAAGCAAGACCAGGAAGGGCAGGTTGAGAAGGAAGTAAGAGGCCAACAGCCGTGGAATGTGGCAAGTGGGGCTGTCGTTGCTCAAAGCTACACTTCCTGGGTGCATTTTATGAATTTTTCTGGATTTGGAATCTTTTCCCTGTGTGTCTATCTAGAAACTCACCTTCCTCCTACTTTCTTCTCATTACACTTTGTGTTTCTAGTGCACTTGTTTCTATCCAGAGAATGGCTATGCAAATTGTTGACAATAGAATAAAAAATGACTTTTTGTGAGACATGGAACCTGGTCTTTCTTTTTTCCAAAAAAGATTGAGGTTTCTAAAACCTTTTATGCAGGGCTGTGCAGTTGTGAGTATAGTGTTAGGGAACAGGTGCATAAGTGAAGGATGAGACAGAAAACAAAATGCTGGCTGTCAAATCCTGAAAGGAAATGGAATAAAAATCATTTTTGAAGGTGGATGTCATTCAGGAGACCTTGTAAATCTTAGAATGTCCTCTTACCAGATGAAGTGGAGGATGAGGTTAAATTTTGGAGTTAGGTGACAGTGGGCGCATACTTCTCTGCCACAGTTTTTTTTTTTTTTTAATCTGTAAAAATTAGGATGGTGGTAATTAGGAATTTTTTGTCATGACTGTAGCTACATGAAAAGCACTTAGGATGTGCCTGTTGCATAGTGAGTGCTGCGTTAGTGTGTGAGCTATTATAATTATGGGAATAGGCAAAAGTGCCACCCTGGCCATCCAGATTGTGGAGGTACTTTCTAGTCAGGGTCCAGGCAGGCCAGCTGGAGATGAAGCTGGTTAGTGGGGAAACTTAACTTCCAGGAGTAGAAGAATTTAGGTGGAGTAAGTCATGCACAATATTCTGTAAACATTCCTTTACCCAACAGTAGGAATACTCAGAGTGGTGTGACTTCCATGACAATCATTATCTCCCGGGAATCTAAGAATGTGTCCTAGAGTTGAAAGGCTTTGATGTAAGCCAAACCCAGAAATAGGCTTCATGGCTGCCTTGCAGACAGCATTCATCTTGAAAAAGGAAAGCATTCCTCTTGCTAAAGGAATACCCTCTTCTGGCCCAGGCCATTATTTTTGTTTTCGTACTATCCTAAGTTTTAAAGTGTAAGGAGAAAGACTGAAGAATAAAATAATGAAGTGCATGTATGAAATAACAGAGTTGAATTGAGACTGGTATGTGTAAGTTAAGAGAAATCACGTATAAATTTTGTGTGAACAAAAGAAGGATTTCTTGTTGCAAACAGACCTCTCCATATAAATAATACCCATTGCCTGGAGTGGATAGCAGACTCCATCACAAGAACACACCATCAGAGTCATGAGAGAATGGATAGTGTGGCTTCTTTAATTGGCAGGTTAGACTGAGAAAGCTATTGAAGAGAAAGGAGTTGAAGGAGGAGATGGGTGAAGGCAAGAAAAATGGGATGGTGAAAGGAAAGGACTGAAAGGAATGTTTACCCAGGGCTCCTCAGGCACCAGGCTGTGTGACTAATGTCTTACACATGTTAATTTACTCTTCCACTGTCATTTTCTGACGCAGTAAGAGTCAGCCTTACACTGCAGATGAGGAAAGAGGCTGAGGGAGGTCAAAGGAGTGTCCTAGGGTCATCCAGCCACTTCATAGCAGAGCTAGTATGTTTCACTGTGGTTTGTGCAGACAGAAAAGTGAGACATGGAAAGAAGGCAAAACATATTTTTGTTGTGGGTGATGTTTATGAAAGTGACCTGTATGGGGCAGATTAGTGGCCTCTTAAAAGTGTCCACAGCCGGGCTGTGTGAGGTGGCTCACGCGTATAATCCCAGCACTTTGGGAGGCCAAGACGGGCAAATCAAGATGTCAGGAGTTCGAGAGCAGCCTGATCAATATGGTGAAACCCTTTTTCTACTGAAAATGCAAAAATTAGCTGGGCATGGCGGTGGATGCCTGTAATCCCAGCTACTTGGGAGGCTGAGGCAGGAGAATCATTTGAACCTGGGAGGTGGAAGTTGCAGTGAGCCGAAGTCACCCCACTGCACTCCAGCTGGGTCAGCATCAGTGAAACTCTGTCGCAAAAAATAAAATAAATAAATAAAATCCACATCCTAAATCTTGGAACACGTGCATTTACTTTTCTTAGCAAAAACAATGTTCAATGGTGATGAAGTTGAGTATCTTGAGATGGAAAACTTATTCTGGATTATCTGGGTGGCTCCCAGTGTCATCATAAAGGTCCTTGTAAGTGAAAGAGAAAGGCAGGAGGGTCAGGGTGAGAATGATGCAGCCTCAGAGACTCCACTGGACATTGCTTGCTGTGAACATGTGTGACAAGACAAAATTACAACTAATTTAATTTTAGATGTAATTGGCTTTTACTTGTGTTTTATGAGTTGGGGCAGCTCTCCCTCTGTAGATACAGTGATAACTCCTCCTCGGCAATACAATTACAAAACAGTGGGTTTTGTCAAATGCAAATCAATAAACAAGGCCCTAGAAATAAATTGATTGGTTAACATCAGGGTACTTCAGGTCACTTTTTTTTTGGTAAAAGTTAAAGCAGAGGTGACTTCATTATTATGCTCACTCAGGTAGACTGGAATCATCTTTTTACAGAAAAATATGATCTGTTTTGAGAGCTATCTGCTTCCTTAAAATTTCTGTGGGAGCATATAACATTTATCATGTGTGGCTCTATTTTGGAGTGTCTGTACTCTCACTTAGGTGAGAATATGACCAAAACTTAAAGCATTAACATTGATCTCAATAACCGTAATTTTAGGCTTCCATCAATTCTTTTCTTTTCTCTTTTTTCAATTTCCTTTGTCTTAAACATTTTTTTTTTTTATATTTTATGTTCTAGGGCACATGTGCACAACATGCAGGTTTGTTACATGTGTATACATGTGCCATGTTAGTGTGCTGCACCCGTTAACTCGTCATTAACATTAGGTAGTCTACTAATGCTATCCCTCCCCCCTCCCCCCCACCCCACAACAGACCCCGGTGTGTTATATTCCCCTTCCTGTGTCCAAGTGTTCTCATTGTACAATTACCACCTGTGAGTGAGAACATACGGTGTTTGATTTTCTGTTCTTGTGATAGTTTGCTGAGAATGATGGTTTCCAGCTGCATCCATGTCCTCATGAAGGACATGAACTCATCTTTTATTATGGCTGCATAGTATTCCATGGTGTATATGTGCCACATTTTATTAATCCAGTCTGTCATTGATGGACATTTGGGTTGGTTCCAAGTCTTTGTTATTGTGAATAGTGCCGCAATAAACGTCCGTGTGCATGTGTCTTTATAGCAGCATGATTTATAATCCTTTGGATATATACCCAGTAATGAGATGGCTGGGTCAAATGGTATTTCTAGTTCTAGATCCTCGAGGAATCGCCACACTGTCTTCCACAATGGTTGAAATAGTTTACAGTCCCACCAACAGTGTAAAAGTGTTCCTATTTCTCCACATCCTCCCCACCTGTTGTTTCCTGACTTTTTCATGATTGCCATTCTAACTGGTGTGAGATGGTATCTCATTGTGGTTTTGATTTGCATTTCTCTGATGGCCAGTGATGATGAGCATTTTTTCATGTGTCTGTTGGCAGCATAAATGCCTTCTTTTGAGAAGTGTCTGTTCATATCTTTTGCCCACTTTTTGATGGGGTTGTTTGTTTTTTTCTTGTAAATTTGTTCGAGTTCCTTGTAGGTTCTGGATATTAGCTCTTTGTCAGATGAGTAGATTGCAAAAATGTTCTCCCATTCTGTAGGTTGCGTGTTCACTCTGATGGTAGTTTGTTTTGCTGTGCAGAAGCTCTTTAGTTTAATTAGATCCCATTTGTCAATTTTGGCTTTTGTTGCTCTTGCTTTTGGTGTTTTAGACATGTAGTCCTTGCCCATGCCTATGTCCTGAATGGTATTGCCTAGGTTTTCTTCTTGGGTTTTTATGGTTTTAGGTCTAACATTTATGTGTTTAATCCATCTTGAATTAATATTTGTGTAAGGTGTAAGGAAGTGATCCAGTTTTAGCTTTCTACTTATGGCTAGCCGATTTTCCCAGCACCATTTATTAAATAGGAAATCTTTTCCCCATTTCTTGTTTTTATCAGGTTTGTCAAATACCAGGTGGTTGTAGATTTGTGGTATTATTTCTGAGGACTCTGTTCTGTTCCATTGGTCTATATGTCTGTTTTGGTACCAGTATCATGCTGTTTTGGTTACTGTAGCATTGTAATATAGTTTGAAGTCAGGTAGCCTGATGCCTCCACCTCTGTTCTTTTGACTTAGGATAGTCTTGGCAATGTGGGCTTTTTTGTGGTTCCATATGAACTTTAAAGTAGTTTTCTCCAATTGTGTGAAGAAAGTAATTGGTAGCTAAATAGGGAACGCATTGAATCTCTAAATTACCTTGGGAAGTATGGCCATTTTCACAATATTGATTCTTCCTATCCATGAGCATGGAATATTCTTCCATTTGTTTGTGTCCACTTTTATTTCATTGAGCAGTCGTTTTTAGTTCTCCTTGAAGAGGTCCTTCACAATCCTTGTAAGTTGGATTTCCAGGTATTTTACTCTCTTTGAAGCAATTGTAAATTCCAGTTCATTCATGATTTCACCCTCTGTTTGTCTGTTACTGGTGTATAAGAATGCTTGTGATTTTTGCACATTGATTTTGTATCCTGAGACTCTGCTGAAGATGCTTATCAGCTTCAGTAGATTGTGGGCTGAGACGATGGGGTGTTCTAAATATACAATCATGTCATCTGCAAACAGGGACAATTTGACTTCCTATTCTCCTAATTGAAAACCTTTTTTTTCTTTCTCTTGCCTGATTGCCCTGACCAGAACTTCCAACAGTATGTTGAATAGGATTGGCGAGAGAGGGCATCCCTGTCTTGTTCCACTTTTCAAGGTGAATGCTTCCAGTTTCTGCCCATTCAGTATGATATTGACTGTGGGTTTGTCATAAATAGCTCTTATTATTTTGCGATACATTCCATCAATACCGAATTTATTGAGAGTTTTTAGCAAGAAGGGCTGTTGAATTTTGTCAAAGGTATTTTCTGCATCTGTTGAGATAATCATGTGGTTTTTGTCTTTGGGTCTGTTTATATGCTGGATTATATTTATTGATTTTCATCTGTTGAACCAGCCTTGCATCCCAGGGATGAAGCCCACTTGACCATGGTGGATAAGCTTTTTGATGTGCTGTTCGATTCGGTTTGCCAGTATTTTATTGAAGATTTTTTCATCAGTGTTCGTCAGGGATATTGGTCTAAAATTCTCTTTTTTTCATTGTGTCTCTGCCAGGCTTTGGTATCAGGATGATGTTGGCCTCATAAAATGAGTTAGGGGGGATTCCCTCTTTTTCTATTGATTGGAATAGTTTCAGACGGAATTTTACCAGCTCCTCCTCGTACCTCTGGTAGAATTCGGCTGTGAATCCGTCTGGTCCTGGACTTGTTTTGGTTGGTAGGCTATTAATTATTGCTTCAATTTCAGAGCCTGTTATTGGTCTATTGAGGGATTCATCTTCTTCCTGGTTTAGTCTTGGGAGAGTGTATGTGTCCAGGAATTTATCCATTTATTCCAGGTTTTCTAGTTTATTTTCGTAAAGGTGTTTATAGTATTCTGTGATGGTGGTTTGTATTTCTGTAGGGTCAATGGTGATATCCCATTTATAATTTTTTATTGTGTCTATTTGATTCTTCTCTCTTTTCTTCCTTATTAGTCTTGTTAGCGATCTATCAATTTTGTTGACCTTTTCAAAAAACCAGGTCCTGGATTCTTTGATTTTTTGAAGGTTTTTTTTTTGTGTCTGTATCTCCTTCAGTTCTTCTCTGATCTTAGTTATTTCTGGCCTTCTGCTAGCTTTTGAATGTGTTTGCTCTTGTTTCTCTAGTTCTTGTAATTGTGAGGTGACATTAGGGTGTCAGTTTTGGAGCTTTTCTACTTTCTCTTGTGGGCATTTAGTGCTCTAAATTTTCCTCTACAAACTGCTTTACATGTGTCCCAGAGATTCTGGTATGTTGTGTCTTTGTTCTCATTGGTTTCAAAGAACATCTTTATTTCTGTCTTCATTTCGTTATGTACCCAGTAGTCATTCAGGAGCAGGTCATTCAGTTTCCATGTAGTTTTGTGGTTTTGAGTGAGTGTCTTCATCCTGAGTTCTAGTTTGATTGCACTGTGGTCTGTGAGACAGCTTGTTATAATTTCTGTTCTTTTACATTTGCTGAGGCATGCTTTACTTCCAACTCTGTGGTCAATTTTGGAATAAGTGTGATGTGGTGCCGAGAAGAATGTATATTTGTTGATTTGGAGTAGAGAGTTCTGTCGATATCTACTAGGTCCGCTTGGTGCAGTGTTTGAGTTCAATTCCTGGATATCCTTGTTAACTTTCTGTCTAGTTGATCTGTCTAGTGCTGACAGTGGGGCGTTAAAATCTCCCATTATTATTGTGTGGGAGTGTAAGTCTCTTTGTTCATCTCTAAGGACTTGCTTTATGCATCTGGGTGCTCCTGTATTGGGTGCATATATATTTAGGATAGTTAGCTCTCCCTGTTGAATTGATCCCTTTACCATTATGTAATGGCCTTCTTTGTCTCTTTTGACCTTTGATGGTTTAAAGTCTGTTTTATCAGAGACTAGGATTGCAACTCTTGCTTTTTTTTGTTCTCCATTTGCTTGGTAGATCTTCCTCCATCCCTTTATTTTGAGCCTATGTGTGTCTCTGTATGTGAGCTGGGTCTCCTGAATACAGCATGCTGATGGGTGTTGACTCTTTATCCAATTTGTCAGTCTTTGTCTTGTAATTGGAGCATTTAGTCCATTTACATTTAAGGTTAATATTGTTATGTGGGAACTTGATCCTTTCATTACGATGTTAGCTGGTTGTTTTCCTCGTTAATTGATGCAGTTTCTTCCTAGCATTGATGGTCTTTACAATTTGCCATGTTTTTGCAGTGACTGGTACCAGTTATTCCTTTCTATGTTTAGTGCTTCCTTCAGGATCTCTTGTAAGGCAGGCCTGTTGGTGACAAAATCTCTCAGCATTTGCTTGTCTGTAAAGGATTTTATTTCTCCTTCACTTATGAAGCTTAGTTTACCTGGATATGAAATTCTGGGATGAAAATTCTTTCCTTTAAGAATGTTGAATATTGGCCCCCACTCTCTTCTGGCTTGTAGAGTTTCTGCCGAGAGATCTGCTGTTAGTCTGATGGCTTCCCTTTGTGGGTAACTGACCTTTCTCTCTGGCTACCCTTAAGATTTTTTCCTTCATTTCAACTTTGGTGAATCTGGCAATTATGTGTCTTGGAGTTGCTCTTCTCGAGGAGTATCTTTGTGGCATTCTCTGTATTTCCTGAATTTGAGTGTTGGCCTGCTGTGCTATATTGGGGAAGTTCTCCTGGATAATATGCTGCAGAGTGTTTTCCAAGTCGTTCCATTCTCCTAGTCACTTTCAGGTACACTAATCAGATGTAGATTTGGACTTGTCACATAGTCCCAAATTTCCAGGAGGCTTTTTTCATTTCCTTTTACTCTTTTTTCTCTGAACTTCTCTTCTCGCTTCATTTCATTCATTTGATCTTCAATCACTGATACCCTTTCTTCCAGTTGATTGAGTTGGTTACTGAAGCTTGTGAATTTGTCACATAGTTCTCCTCTCATGGTTTTCATTTCTATCAGGTCATTTAAGGACTTTTCTGTATTGATTATTCTAGTTAGCCATTTGTCAAATCTCTTTTCAAGGTTTTTAATTTCTTTGCGCTGGGTTCGTACTTCCTCCTTTAGCTCTGAGAAATTTGATTGTCTGAAGCCTTCTTCCCTCAACTTGTGAAAGTTATTCTTTGTCCAGCTTTGTTCCATTGCTCTCAAGGAGTTGCGTTCCTTTGGAGGGGGAGGGCACTCTGATTTTTAGAATTTTCAGCTTTTCTGCACTGCTTTTTCCCAATCTTTGTGGTTTTATCTACCTTTGATCTTTGATGGTGACATACAGATGGGGTTTTGGTGTGGATGTCCTTTCTGTTTGTTAGTTTTCCTTCTAACGGTCAGGACCCTCAGCTGCAGGTCTGTTAGAGTTTGCTTGAGGTCCACTCCAGACCCTGTTTGCCTGGGTATCAACAACAGAAGCTTCAGAAGAGTGAATATTGCTGAACAGCCAATGTTGCTGTCTGATCATTCCTCTGGAAGCTTCATCTCAGAGGTGTACCCGGCCCTGTGAGGTGTGGGGTATCAGTCTGCCCCTAGTGGGGATGTCTCCCAGTTAGGCTACTCAGGGTCCAGGGACCCACTTGAGCAGGCAGTCTGTCTGTTCTCAGATCCAAAAGTCTGTGCTGGGAGAACCACTACTCTCTTCAAAGCTGTCAGACAGGGACATTTGCATCGACAGAGGTTTCTGCTGCCTTTTGTTTGGCTATGCCCTGTCCCCAGAGGTGCAGTCTATGGAGGCAGGCAGGCCTCCTTGAGCTGTGGTGGGATCTACCCAGTTCAAGTTTCCTGGTCACTTTGTTTACCTACTTAAACCTCAGCAATGGCAGGTGCCCCTCCCCCAGCCTCGCTGCTGCCTTGCAGTTAGATCTCAGACTGCTGTGCTAGCAATGAGGGAGGCTCTGTGGGTCAGCGATCCTCTGAGCATGGCCCAGGATATGATCTCCTGTTGTTCCATTTGCTAAGACCCTTGGTAAAACGTCATACTAGGCTGGGAGTCACCTGGTTTTCCAGGTGTTGTTTTTCATGGTTTCCCTTGGCTAGGAAAGAGAATTCCCTTCCCCCTTGCACTTCCTGGGTGAGGAGATGCTGCACCCTGCTTCCGCTCTCACTTGTTGGGCTGCACCCACTGTCCTGCATCCACTGTCCAAGCTTATAGAGCTTCAGCAACAGAGCTGTTCTTGTTCTTAATGATTTCAGTGGAGAAAATTGCATTGGAAAAAGTAAAAGAATTCAGGGTCCAGTCCAGTCTACCAGTGGATTATAAATACTCAAAGATAATGAACAGTGGTTCAATTTGGTAACAGGTGTACTACAGTTTTTCTTTTTAACATAATTTTTATCTACATAGGAGTCTCTATTTTTACGAAAGATAATTCCAGTAGGATGAATTAGTTTGCAAAATAGGTTGAGTCTCACCAAACTTGCCTAGATTTTTTACCTAAGTGCAGCAAGTGTAGCAATGGACCATAGACACCCTTTTAAAACTTTGCATTGCTAGAAGTTTTATAAAACTCTCAGATTAAACTTTCAAAAACCTTTTGAGACTAGGAAGCCAAATCAAGGCCATTTTCAGACTTTCCCTGCATTCCCTATGGGTTTATTCTATGTATATTGTCAAATAGAACATCCCAGTCAAAGCCTTGGTAACATAACCAATGTTTTTGAATGTGTCCTGTTATAAAGAGAGAAGATTCTTATTGAACTTGTGCAGATAACTTTATTACTATAAGCATATGAATCCTCATGAATAGTTTCCCAATTCTGGGGCACTCATATTGGGAGCAAAAGCAAATGTTTCAATTTTTGTTCACAAAAGTATACTTTAGTAAATTGCTGTGAAGTATAAAGAGCTTAAAAGAGAAAGTTCATAAATCTGGAGAAGAAAACATTCAAAGAATCAGCACATTTTCAAATAAAAAATTATGAAAACGTTATTGTTTTGATTATTTAGTACAATAAAACTGAGGTTTTTTTTCTTCTTTGTCTTGAATTTCATGAAGGTATCAGCCTGTTCATTAAAATTTTGAAAGTTCTCAGAGAGTCCAGTGGTATGATCTTGAAGTTATCAGAAACTTGTATTCAAGAGTCATTGTCAGAGTCTTTTCCATATATCTCGTCGAAGAAAAAGCAATTTTGGACTGTAGCTGAATATAAATACTTTGAGGAAGAATCAAAGCAACTGTCTGGGAATGACAAAGATTTAAAATGACTATGGTTAAAAATCTAATGAGATTTTTATTCGGTTTATTATGGTAAAGGTACACAGCTCACATAGAAATCTAGTTACTTCTGTGGCATATGACACTATGACTGATAACATATTCGATTTCCAGAAATTTCATATAGTTTTTAGAATATTCATTTTTTTTAACTTTTTTATTTTTATTTTTTGAGATGGAGTCTTGCTCTGTCGCCCAGGCTGGAGTGCTGTGGCATGATCTATGCTCACTGCAAGCTCTGCCTCCCAGGTTGATGCCATTCTCCTGCCTCAGCCTCTGGAGTAGCTGGACTACAGGCGCCTGCCACCACACCTGGCTAATTTTGTTTTTGCATTTTTAGTAGATTCGAGGTTTCGCCATGTTAGCCAGGATGGTCTCGATCTCCTGACCTCATGATCTGCCCACCTCTGTCTCCCAAAGTGCCGGGATTACAGGCATGAGCCACTGCGCCCAGCCTAGAATACTCATATTATTAAAATTCCCATAAATATTATTTAGAGAAGGTTTAGCATTACTTATCACTCATTTGAAAACACTTTGTATATATATTTTAACATATAAAATAAGGTGGCTTTTCCATTCAGCTTCTGTTTCCTAACTGGATTACTGAGTTCTTGATGTAACCCCTTAATAATTAGGGCCAAAAAAGTATAGTCTTATGTATGTTGAAAAAGGTCCTTAGGTCATTCCAGTACTTCTAGCTGAAAATCATTGATTTAGTTTTAAGTTCTACCTATTACAACAAGAGTCCTCCATCCTCGTTACATGTTAGTAGTGTCAGGGAAGACTTAAAAATTACCAGTGGTTGGGTCCCTCTCCAGACCTTTAAACTGGAACTCATGGGTGGGGCTTGAGCATCCACTTTTAAAAATGTTTTCCAGTGATTCCAATGTCTAGCTATATTTTCCATCAGATTTCTCTGATTTCTTGTGGCCTTCACTTTTTTTCTATTTTGGTATCATGACTATTTTCAGGTCTCATTTCCTGTCTTAGGCTTTATATCCCCTGGGGTAGCGACCTTGCCATCTTCATTTCTGTATCTTTTTTGAACACATGAATTGGTCATCAGGAAAAGGTCTCAAGCACACATAGGTTTTGTTCTGAGTCTCAGGTTCACAGGCTAATCCTAAAGTTTTTGTTCTCCACGAAGTCAGAGATTGCTTGTGATTAAGGGTGTGGTTAAGTCTGTAGTGCAGATGGTGGAGGGGAGTTCACCTTGTTTTCAGGCTTAGCATTGGGACTAAGAATTTTATGTCTATATGGGTGAAGGGGCAGGGATGTGTAGGAAGACAGTTCTGATTAAGATGGAGGAATTATACTAGGAAGTAGAGGTAAAGGAAGTGAGAAGGATTAGCAAATAGAAGAAATGTGAACTTACAAAGAGGCTAGAGTAGACCCTTGGAGATTCTTGTTTAAGTGAATTAACTAGATTTTAGAAAGGTTATGAGGCAGTCATATGCAAGGAAGGTTTCAAAGTCTGGAGACAAGAAGTCAAGCAACACTTTGAGAAGTGGTTGGTCTTTATGGGAATGGAGAGAATTACACTATTGAGAGATGTGAAAAATAATGAAGAGGGTTTCACAATGTGAAATTGTGTTTCTCATTTGAATCTGAGAAACAAATGAGCAGAGGCTGGAGATAATTATGTCTAAAAGATAGTGGGGTACAGGGAGCATAAAGGTCAGGGAGAAAGGGAACTGCAGGAATTAGTGCTGAGAAACAGGAGTTTGGTGGAGGAAGGAGGAGATCCAGTCCCAGATACAGGCAAATAAGTATTTTCCCTTTCCCAAGCATGGCAGTCAGCCCTGCAGGAAACAGGACAAGAGAAAAGGACATCATACCTGTCAGTCTTCCGAAATACAGAAATGACATCATGGTTGTTGTTTCGGAATAACCCAAGGTAGATATCCTCTTCCTAAAGGAGCTGTCATGGAAAGAAAGAAAACAAGGAATGGAGGTGATGTTATTTTACTGGGGGAAGCCTCAGGAACAAGCATGTAACACGAGGTACTCTATAATTGTTTCTTCAAATAATATATTATTTCTGTTGTAAAGTTGGTGGGAGATGGTTATATTCTTGCAGATTTTTTCCCCTCTCACCATGTTTCTAGGTTGGTGATCAGTCCTCTGTCAATTCTCAACAGCACACGATATTTCAGAAGGGTTTCAGATGGGAGAAAGGCTGATTGCTATTTTCTATGTCGTTAGAACTTTCCACTTTTCCACCTTTTCATGGTTGCATCTTTTTCTCAGTGTCTCTGTGGTGGTAGCCATGAATGAGACCCTGGCGGGTCTTCATGGCAGGGACATGATTGACAGAAGGCCCAGGTCAGTGCATTTCAAATTCACCAAGTCCTTTGCACAGAAAGCTTCCTTCCCACAGGCTCCCAGCAAGGGTGTGAAAGCAAGCCTAGTTCTCTGAGGCTCTGTTTAACTTTAATGGGAAACTGGTTGGAGGACTCCCCATCAACCATGCAAAAACTCTTTTAGAAATATATTAATACCTAAAACTTCTTTCTCTTTCTTTTTCACAGGAGTCAGCTTTGCATAGTGGTCTGTGAGTTCTCCCATACTACCTTCATGCCTGCCCCACATTCCCTCAGAGGTGTCTTCCCTGATAAATTATCTTATATGTCTAATCCCATCCTGGATGCATCTCAGTTGGTAAAAACTAACATACCAGGTTTGATTCTTTGCACTTAGTTTGTTTGCTTTCTCTCTCACAAGTAGTCAGGAACCATGTCCTAGTGTTTTATGTGTTACCTCTTTTTCTACATATATATGGAAACAGGTACTGTTGAGGGGCACGTCCTATTTGCCAGGCCCTTTGTTAAATGCTTTACCTGTACTTCATTTAATTCACACAGTAACCCTGTCAAGTAGATAGTATTTCCATTTTGCCGATGAAAAGACAGCAGCTTAGAGTAGTGTAAAATCTTTCCTGGTGTCGTATGGCTAGTAATAGGTGGATCTGAGATTTGATGCTGGGACTATTTGACCTCAAGGCTAATGATGATGGTAGTAATATAGCAGCTGACATTGGTTCGCCTGTGTGTGGCATCTTGTTTCATTGACTGCATGAAAGCTTTAAAAGAATGGTATGAAGCAAGCTCCCTCATACTTCAGGATTTGAAAGAAGAACAAACTAAACCCAAGCACAGTGAATGAAGGAAACAATAAGGATTAGAGTGGATAAAAATAAAATGGAGAATGGAAAAAGAATAGAGTAAATTAATGAAACCAAAAGTTGATTCTTCAAGTTAAAATCAACAAAATTGATGACCATTAAGTAGACTGACTAAGAAAAAAGAGAGATTAAAATTACTAAAATGAGAAATGAAAATGGAGTCTGAATATAACGGGTCAGAGTTTAATCCTGGCACTTTGGAAGGTCACAATGGGAGGATTTCTTGAGGCCAGGTGTTTGAACCAGCATAGGTAACCTGGGGAGACCCAGTCTCTACAAAAAAAGAAACAAAAATCAATTAGCTGGGCATATTGGCATGCATCTGTATTCCTAGTATCTTGGGAGGCTGAAGAAGGAGAATTGCTTGAGCCCAGAAGGTTGAGGCTGTGGTAAGCCATAATCACACCACTGTATTTCAGCCTGGGCTAGCCTACAGAGTGAGAGCCTCTCTCTCCCTCTTAAAGAAAGAAAGAAAGAAAGAAAGAAAGAAAGAAAGAAAGAAAAAAGAAAATGAAGTGATTACTACCAATTCTAATAAAATGATTATGAAATTACTGGAAATAATTGTATTCTAATAAATTGGATAACCTAGATGAAATAGACAAATTCCTAGAAAAACGCAAAAATATGAATAGAGCTATAATCAGTAATAAGATTGAATCAATGAAAGCATTTGATGAAATTCAATGTTTTTTCACAGTAACAACATTCTAACTAAGAATGGAAGGAAACCACCTCAACATAAAGGCAATATGTGAGAAACCCAATACTAATATCATACTCAATGGAGAAAGACTGAAAGTTTTCCCTGTATGAGCAGGCACAAGACAAGGATGCTGCTTTTGACACTTCTATTCAATGTAGTATTGAAAAATCGAGTCAGAAAAATTAGGCGAGAATTTTAAAAAAGACATTCAAATTGGAAGAAAGAAGTAAAATTATTTCTGTTTGCAGATAACTTGAACTTACATGCAGAAAATCCTAAAGATGGAACAAACTTATTAGAATTAATAAATGAATTCAGTAATGTTGCACAATACAAAATCATCATTCAAACATCAGTCGTATTTCAATACACTAACCATGAACAATCTGAAGGGAAATTAAGAACATATTTTTAATTTGTATTAATATCAAAAAGAATAAAATATTTTAGGAATAAGTTGAACCAAAGAGGAAAAATGATTATACCTGAAATCCATAAAATATTGCTTAATGATGACGTCAATAAATTGAAAAACATTTTGTTTTCATGATTTAGAAGACTCAATATTGTTAGGAGGACAATGCTACCCAAAGTGAGCTCCAGATTCAATACACTTCCTATCAGAATCTCAGTGACAGTTTTGCAGAAAAAGAAAAATCTGTACTAAAATTTATATTGAATCTCATGACTCTAAATAGACAAACAACTTTGAAGAGGAAAAATGAAGCTGGAGGATTCACTCTTCCTGATTTTAGCATTTACTACAAAGCCCCAGTAACCAATACAGTGTGGTACTGGCATAAAGGAAGACATAGAAATTAATGAAATTGAACAGAGAGCTCAGAAAGAAATACTTGCATATATGACCAAATGATTTTCATCGAGTGTACCAAGATCGTTCAATGGGGAAAGGACAGTATTCTCACCAAATGACATTGGGAAAGCTGGATATCCAAGGGCAAGAATGAGTGGAACCTTTACCTAACACCATATACAAAAATTAACCCACAATAGATCAACGATCTAAATGTAAGAGCAAAAACTATACCACTCCTAAAAGAAAAGGTAGAAGAAAATCTTTATGATATTGGATTTCACAATGAATCCTTGGTTGTAACAACAAAAGAATAGGCAACAAATAAAATGGATAAATTGGACTTCATAAAAATCAAAACCTTTTATATATCTAAGAACATTATCAAGAAAGTAAAAAAGGAACCCATGAAATGAGAAAAATATTTGCAAATTATATGTGTGACACCTAATTAATTTCTAGAATACATGAAAAACCAGAAGTCAACAACAGCAAACATCCAAAAACCCAATTAAAAAATGAACAAAGGATTAAAATAGTTTTCACCAGGGAAGATATACAAATATCCCATAAGTCCACGCAAAGTTCCTCAGCGTCACGAATACTTAGAGATATGCAAATCAAAACCACAATGTGACACAATCTCACACACTTTAGGATGGCTTTGATAAACAACAATAATAACAGCAACATAAAACAACAAGTGTTTTCAAATAGATGGAAAAATTGGAGCTCTAGTGCATTGCTGATGGGAATGGGAAATGTTACAGCCACTGTAAAAAGTGGTGTGGCTGTTTCTCAAAAAATGTAAACAATAAATTACCATTTGATCCAGCAATTCCACTTCTAGACATACTCCCTATAGAATTAAAAGAAATTTGAACAAATGTTTGCACATTGATGTTCAGAGAAGCATTACTCACAATAGCAAAAAAATGGAAACAACGGAAAGTCCATTGAAAGATAAGTGGGTAGGCAAATGAGGTATATCTATACATCAAAATGTTATTCAACCTTAACAAGGAATAAAATTCCAATACATCGTGCAAAATGTATGAACCTTGAAGACATTATGCTAACTGAAATAAGCCAGACACAAAAGGATAATTATTTTATAATTCCATTTATAAAAGATAGAATAGCCAGTTACATAGAGACAGAAAGTAGAATGGTATGTGCTAAGGCTTAGGGGGAGAAGGAGTGAGAGTTACTGTTTATTGGGTACAGAGGTTTAATATGGTAAAAGGAAAAAGTTCTGGAAATGGATAGTGTGATGGTTACACAACACTAAGTTGCACACTTAGAAATAGTTAATGATAAGTCTTATAATAGATATATATAAGTGTCCTGGTAGTCTTATACTCTATAAATATACACTTTCTGGCATTGCCCCTTTCCTGCCATGCAGAGCCCCAGAGGTGAATCTCCCTATTTCTCCAAGTGTGCATCACTCATTGTCCTCTGTGCTGTGTCCCACGTGCTGTGCCCACAGCCTTATATGGCTGGTGACTTCAGAGCCAGGATACAACTCCAGAGTCTGCCCCGAGGCTCCCTCTCTTCTTATTTCCCTGCAGCCTAGGCTTCATTTCAACCGGCAGCTCAATTTAGCCGAATTCAGGACAGGCCATCAGGGGTCTTTCTCCACACATGCTGTTCCCACCCCAGTGAGACCCACCCCAGTGGAGTCAGGAAGGGCCAGTCACTGGAGAAGCCTGGAGCAGAGGACGCAGCAATCTGAGCTGCTCCTCTCTCATCCAAGGGGCTTCCTCCTCTCATTTGGGGGAAAAATGTGAGCTTGTTTCAAAGCCTCAGATGTTCTTTGTAGCACATGGAGTAAGTAAAAGAAAACAAAGACGTCGCAGAAAGGGATGTGTTGGAGACAGCGAGAAGCAACTTGATCTTGAGGACTCTCCTTCTTGTCCCTCTATGAAGCCTCTTCCACCACATAGGGCTCAGGACTGACAAAGCCCCCTCCCTACCCTTCTCAGACTGGACACAAGGTCAGCCATGAGAAAACAGAAAGAAGAAGAGAGTCTGTAGAGACAAATTGAGAGGGTTCAGGAGGAGAATTTAGGATTTTCTTCTGCCCATGGGACACAGGCTGGGAATAAAAATGTTTTCCTGACTCTTCTCTGAAAGCCAGATAGACTCCACCTAAAACCCTATTGCCAATGATGCAGGGATCTACTTACCAGAGACTATGACCATCTTGAATGTGGAACATTCCCTGCCAGTGGCTGAGTTACGAGCAGAGCAACCATAGATCCCGTTATGCTTTGTACTAATTTGGGGGATAAAGAGCTCTTGTCCTGATTGCACAAACTTCCCATTAATCGTCCAAGAATACTCTGCCGGTGGGTTAGAGTTCGCGAAGCAGGACAAGTAGAGGTTATCTCCTGAACGGTAATCCGTGAATGAAGGGAAAATCCTAGGGAAGTCTGGACCATCTGGAGTAAAGAGAATAAAACCACAGGTGATGTCGTCCAAGGGAAGGGGATGCACCTGGTCCCTCAAAGGGACACAGTGTCCCTCTGAGCCAAGACATACCCTCAAGGCCCAGCCAAACCCCTTCTGTCTTCACTGAGCAGAGGCCTGAGGTATTCACGTGTTTCTCCCATCACAGGCTGTAGACCCCAAGTCTCCCATGACAAGAGCAGCCCCTCCCTTTATATTCTTGCTTAAGGCTGTGCCTAGCCAAGTTTTCCCAGGGCAGGGAGTCATGGCCAGCCCTGGTGTCCAGAAATAAAAGTGTCTGTACTTGAACCTGAGAGAGACTGAAATGCCTGGCCTCTGGTCGCTTGGAGTTTTGCTGGTGGCCTGGTCCACAGAGGAACCAAAGATAAAAAGGACATCCAGGATGACTGGGTCACTGCAGATGCTACTAACTCGGTCCCGTATTTCACATTCATAGGGTCCTGTTCATTTCTTGTGACATTGGCTAGAATGAGGATCCTGTTTTTACCGGATTGCTTTAGCCTGGGACTGACTGGGAGGCTCTAACCATTTACCCACCACACGTAGGTGTAGCCCTGAGTCTTAGGTACACAAGTTAAGGATACATCATTCTTGTTCTCCATGGGGTTGAAATTGTTGCTGGTGATGTAGGGCTTGGGCAACTCCGCTGGGTGGATAACAGAGAGAAGATTGTCCTGTGTGGCACCTTTGATTCCTCCACAGACATCCTTCAATCAGAGTTGGCATCTCCCACCTCTCAGCCCACCCGAGTCCTTGAAAGTCAATAGCTGGTGCGTGTGTCACAAGACAGACGTATGATGATCTAAGGGCTCAAAGACTATGAGGCTGCCTGCTCTGTCTTAGAGTAGCACAGACTTTCTGAAGTGTGAATTTAGCAGCAGTGTTGGGTCATGGACAAACATGTCAGTGGGAGTCACAGCCCCTGGTACACGTCCCAGTCCCTCTCTAATCCACTGACTGGCTGGCTCACCTTGGATTCCTTACCTGGAATGTGCAACTGCTGGGTCCCTTCCAAATTCCATCCTACTTTGCCCCCCTAGATGTGATTTCTCTGCAGCTTCCATTTCCAAGGACATTCTAGAGATGAGTAATAATGGGACTTCCCATTGTCCTGAAACCCTAAGATACTGAACAGCCTGGCCTGTGACTGAATGTTTCAGCAGAAATAAGACATGGGAGACCAGAGTCAAACCTGGAGGTCAGTTCAGTCCTCAGGCAGTGGAGGTACAAGGTGGGGTAGTTTTTTGCAGGTGTTTCATGATGACTTACTTGAGCCAGTGACCTCCAAAGATAGAACAGAGTGTAAGGAATGATCTAGAAAGAGTGAAGGGGACAGGCAAAAGCTGGTCGTTTTGGAGCAGAAACATATTCCCTGTCCTGGGTTTTTTATTTCCTTCTCCCTCTGCAGAGGGCAGGTGGTTCTTCCTTGATAGCCAGATAGACTTCACTGGAAAACGTATGGCCAATGCTCCATGGATCCACTTACCAGGAACTATGATGCTCTTAATGATGAGATTTGTTCCATCAGTAACTGAGTTATGGATGAAACAGACATAGGCCATTCTATATGTTTTAGTGATTTGGGGGATAAAGAACACTTTTGCTGATTGCTGCAACTTCCCATCAATCAGCCAAGAATGCTCTGCCAGTGGGTGAGAGTCTGTGAGGCAGGAGAGCTTGGGGACTTCCACTGGATGGTAATAGGTGTATGAAGAAGAAATGGTGGGGGTATCTAGGCCATCTTGAGCAGAAAATAAAGTCACAGCCGATGTCAGAGGGAAGGGAAAATCCTGGCCTGTGGAAGGGCCACGGTGACCCTGTGAACTAAGTCACTACACTGAAGTCCCAGCCAAATCCCTGCTGTGTTCACTGATCTGGAGCTTGAGACATTCACCTGTTTCTCCCATCATAACCTGTGGACCCTGAGTCTCCCATGACAGGAGCAGCCTCTTCTCTCCCATTGTCGATCAAGCCTAAGCCTACTCTTAGTCATCATGGCCAGCTTTGATGTCCAGGTTTAAAGGTCTCTGTTCTTGGACCTGAGAGGGAGTGAGAGGCCTGGCCTCTGGTCATGTGTATTTGGGATGGCAGCCTGGCTCACAGAGGAACAGAAGATACTCACGGAGGAGATTCAGGGTGACTGGGTCACTGCGGCTGGAACTCACTGGGTTCTTCATTTCACATTCATAGGGTCCTGCAGTATCCTTTGTGACACCAAATAGAGTGAGGGTCCTGTTGTTTCCAGACAGCTGCAACTTGCGACTGATAGGGAGGCTCTGACCGTTTATCCACCACAGGTAGCTTACATCCTGAGTGTCAGGATCACAGGATAAGATCACAGTCTCCACGGCCTCTCTGGGGTTTAAGTTGCTGCTGGAGATGTAGGGCTTGGGAGTCTCCACTGTGCAGATAACAGAGAGAAGATTGCCCTGTGTGGCACCTTTGATTCCTCCAAAGACATTTTTCAATCAGAGATGGTCTTTCCCACCTCTCAGCCCACTCAAGTCCTAAAAAGCCCATGGCAGATGTGTGTGTTACAGGACAGATGCATGGCAATCTGAGGGTTCAGGGATTGTGAGGCTGCCTTCTGTATGTGGAAGAAGCACAGACTTTCTCAAGTGTGAATTGAGCAGCAGCATTGAGTCATGGAAAAACATGGGACCAGCAGTCACAGCCCCAGGTGCCTCTCTGAGTCCCTCCCGCTCCAACTGCCTGCCTGGCCCACCTTGCGGTCCTCACCTGGAGCATGCATTGCTGGAATCTTCTTAGTTTCAGTCTTACTTTGCCCCCAAGGTATGTTTTCTCTGCAGCTTCCCTTTCCAAGGGGATCTTAGAGATGGATGATGAAAGTTCCCATTGTCCTTAAACCCTTTGGGTACTGGGAAGCCTGGCCTGGGACTGGGTACTTGAGCAGAAATAACACAGGGGAGACCAGAGTCAAGCCTGGAGGTCAGTTCAGTCACCAGCAGTGGAGCCACAAGGTGGGGCGGTTTTCCCAGCTGTCTCATAGTAAGTGACTTGAGCCAGTGACCACTAAAGAGAGAGCAGAGTCCAAGGAATAACCTACAAAGAGTGAAGGGGACAAGCAAGAGCTGATAGCTTTGGACCAAGACCATGTTCGCTGTTCTGCATCGATGATATTCCCTTCCCACTGTAGAGGGCAGGTGAGGACCATGTATATCTTTCTAGAAATACACGTAGATGTTTGCAAACGCAGAACTGACTGGTGGAAAGGGCGGACATGAACTGATGACAGAAGTCTGGCCCTCATGGACCATATGTGTTTGCTGGCTATTAGAGCAATATGTGGGAAGAAGTCTTGCAGATACTTTCTCTCATTAGACATTCTACTCTCTAATTCTAGGAGTCAGACTACTCTATCTACCTTATCTCAGTGAATTCCAGAGTGAATCATAGAGTAGAATAGTAGTTTCCAGGAGCTGTGGTCAGAGGAATAGGGCATTGTTCCATGACTGTGCTGTTCAGTTATACAGGATGAGGAGGTTCTAGAGATCTCCTGTACAGTTTCATGCCTATAGTTCATACAGATAAAGTGTTCCTTATGCAGAAAGCTTAAAACCAAGGTTTTTGGATTCCAACTTTTTTATTTATTTTGGAATATTTATGGTAGATGTACTGGGTTAGCATCCCAAATGTGAAAAATTTTAAATCCAAAATGCTCCTGTGAGCACTTCTTTTTAGCATCACATCAGTGGTCAGAAGTGTTGGATTCTGGAGCATTTCAGATTTTAGATTTCTGGATTTGGGATGCTCAATTTGTAGTACTGTAATTTTCCCATAAAAAGTTGTCAAGAGTTTAGACCTCATGTTATGTTGTGACTCTAGTAACGAAACAAAAAAAGATTTGGAGGAAACATTAAAATGTTGTCATAAGTGGAAATTTTTACTGATGGTCCAAACATCTAAGATCGATTGCTATTAGTAGTATTTATCTTGATACCAAATTAAGGTTTAGGTGTGGGGTGAATTCCAACAGGATCACATTATGCTCAAAGAAAGATGCCAAAGATGATTTGAAATTAGCAACTCCTTAAGTAGAGAGAGTCCCATTAAAGGGACAGAACTGGTCAGTGTGTCAATTACATAAAGGGAGGAATGATGCTGAATTAAAAGAAGTGATATGTGTTATGTTAGTAAATATAGTAAAAAATCCCTGTTTTTAATTTCTGTGCAGTTAGGAAAAATGGGGAAGAGCCCAAAACAGGTATGTGAAATGCTTTCTTCATTTTCTCTTAACCTCTGGAAATACAACTAGAGTTTAAGTTTGTGTGAATCAGGAAGAGTCTAAGTGAGATGCCAGTGGCTCATGTGTCCCCCACACAAAGAACCCCAACTTATGAAAATGGCATCATCAGGAGGAAACAATCGTATGTGGCACAGGCTGTAAAACCATCAGATAGCAACCCCTGACCACCTCCAACAGGTCCCGGAAACCACCAGTATTCCCATTATGTGTAAGTTACAGCCTTGGAGGTTGTACCACAACTACAAAATTTAAAAATTGCTGTTGTCAATACAAAATGTTAAATATGAAGAGGGATATATTGTTCCATTTTTTCCCCCACTCCTTTTGAACTTTCCTTTTTCAGTTTTGGAAGTTTCTATTGACACATCCTCAAGTTAGGGATTCTTTTCTCAGCTGTGTGCATTCTACCACTAGCCATCAAAAACATTCTTCATTTCTCTAACAGCAAGTTTTTCGTTTTCCTTTTTTTTCTGAGATGGAGTCTCACTCTGTTGTCCAGGCTGCAATGCAGTGGCAAGATCTTGGCTCACTACAAGCTCCACCTCCTGGGTTCATGCCATTCTCCTGCCTCAGCCTCCTCAGTAGCTAGGTCTACAGGCGCCCGCCACCACACCTGGCTAATTTGTTTGTATTTTTAGTAGAGATGGTGTTTCACTGTGTTTGCCAGGATGGTCTCGATCTCCTGACCTCGTGATCCGCTCACCTTGGCTTCCCAAAGTGCTGGGATTACAGTTGTTAGCCACTGTGCCGGCCATCTCTGAGGGATTTTAACGAGTTGTTGACTTTTGAGTTTGTTCAGCTATTTACTTACTATTAGAACTGAGTGACAAATTTCAAGCCTGTTATATGGCTGACAGGAAACCAGAAGTCTCTAGGAAGTGGCTGGAGAATGTGAGCTCCATAGTAGGTTGTGGATGGAGTCGTGAGTGAAATGGGTGAAATCATCCCATGGGCTTTGGAGACTGCAGACCTGTCCAGCCTCTGACACCCTGGTCAGTCAGTGCAAAGATTACAACAGTGACAGCAAACTAGCATGGCTGACTCCATCTGGCATCTAGTCTCAGGCTGCCTGTCCTCACTCATTCCTGGACATAGGCCAGGCTAACCATGGGAGGAATTTAATTTATGGTTTAACTTTGAAGCAAGAATGATAATAGTTCCTCCATAACACTAATACCCTTCTTTTGCCCAGGGATTGCCTTTGTAAAACTGGTGAAAGACCATGAGAATAAGATTGTAGGAGGGAACTGAATTCTGCTAAAATGGAGGCACAGTTTCTATAATCCCTTACTGCTCAAATGTCATTTGCCCAGAGTTTACAAAATTTGTATCTATTTGCTCCTATAGATAACATCACTATTGTAGAACCTGAGATTGGTCTTTTGAGATGTTTCTCATTCTTTGCATTCTGGAAACCCGCTGACCTCATCCATACCCATGACTAATGGCTCAGCCAGTCACATGGTCCCCACCTAGAGGTGGATTCAAGCACAAACAGATCATTTCCCTCCGCCCTCATGATTCCATCCCCAAACAGTCAGCAGTACCTATTTTTTAGTCCTGTGCCCCTGAAACTATCCTTGAAAATCTCTAACCCCTGATCCACTAGGGAGTCTGATTTAAGTAATAATAAACCTCCATCCTCCTGTTTGGCAGACTTGGAGTCATTAAAATATTTCTTTACTGCAAATCACTATCTGGATAAATTGGCTTTTTTTGTGCAGGAGGCCAGAAGAACTTGTCTGGAAATTATAAGAGTGGATGGAGGAGCTGCCTATCCCTGTCCCATGGTCTTGTCCCCAGAACAGCCTCACAAAAGGACAGAGCCCTGAATGGGGATACAATGGAAGCTTATTCTCTTAGTGACCTGGGGACATTGGCTCAAGATGAAACTTGGCAGGAGTGGAAACTCCAGGTGATTTCTGTGCCTTTCCTGTTTCCCGGGAGGTGGGCCAGGCCACAGTGTTAGCAGGAAGGGAACAGAACAATTAACCTAGTTAGAGGGAGTGTCTGGGGGAAGGCCTAGGGGTGGAGGAAGAAGCTGTGCAGGACAGGGCTTGCCAGGTAGAATGAAGTGGGAGGAAGATGAGGGACACAGAGAAGCAGAGAGAGGCAGAGACAGCATGGCAGTGAACAGTGGGGCCTACAGTGACTTCAGAAACCCCAGGGACCAGGTGTCCCCAGTTCCACAGGCCAGGATCAGGCCTGAAAACCCTCCAGTGACCAAAGGGCTTCAGAGTTACATGAGATGGGTTGGCTTTAGGGGCAAGAGTTAGTGGGGGATGAAACATGGGTGTCAGCCTCTGAATGACAAGGGACAGGTGTGGCTAGACCTCCTAGGATCCTGCATCCAAGATCCAGTCTAAAGAAGTTATGGATCATTCGTTTCTTCATTCAATTCCTTCATTTGTTATGTGAGAGCTCCTGAGTGTGTGTCTCTCACTGGGCCTGTGCTGGTGCAGTGTGTGAGTGGGGAATGAAAACAAAGTCCTCTCTTTTATCCTGTCATGGCAGTGACATGGACACTTTGGGAAACACAGGATTTCAGGTTCAGTGATAGTGGTTAAGATCTGAGTGGGAGACCCGGACATGTTTTGCACTGACTCTGACAGTTGAGGCAGGTGATTTAGTTCTGGAGAACAGACTAATCAGCTGACCATTTGCTCTCACTCCTCTGATGTTTGGACGCCTAAGAAGAGAGGATTTGAGCCAATGAATGACTATGGGGTCCTTGGAACCCAAAAAGCCCTCACTTCTGGTGGAGGAGAGGATGGGCCTGTGGCTGCAGACAGACCTCATGTGACCCTGATCTGCCTTTTGTGTTTGTGTGACTCTCGTTCAGTGACTGTGCCTTCCTGTGTCTCAGTTTTCTCTCAGTCAAATAAGCTACATGGCGAATGGACTGTGGCTTTTCATGCTATCTGTGAATAAATTGTAAATTCTTCACAGTCACCTGACCTAATGCTTGGTGCAGTGGAGGTGTTCACACAAACAGCATTTATTATTACTCACTTCCATGAGAGAGCACCTTTAGGTCAGATCACTGTGGATAAGCTGCTGCCAGGTACATTTTCTCTCTTCTGTTTCTGCTTCTGGGGACATTAGACTCGCAAAGCAGTTGGCTGATGGCCTATAAAGCTTGTCTTTCTGTCCTCTCCACTCTGAGTGTCAGGTGAAGAAAGCTCTGTCCTGCCCAGATGAGGATCTGAGGACTGAGCCCTGGCAGTGAGCAGCTCCAGGAGACACAGTCCTCAGATGCCTGGTGAATCCTTGGTCCCAGTAAGCCCTGCCACAACTCAGCCTTGGTACAGCCTCCTCAGCTTTATCTGGAGTAAGGATTTAGGGACGGGTCTGGGGTTGAGGCCTCCAGGGCTGAGCTTTTCTGAGAGTATCTCTGGGGGCCTCTTAGGCAAAGCCCTACTCAGTTCTCCAGGGTCTTTCTCAGGATCTAGTTTATGAAGAGGGCATGAGTTGCTTGGCTGAGATTCATCTCTTGCTGAGCACCCTCCCTTCAGACTGTCCTTCCTGTGCAGCAAGTGTCTGCAGGGTTTGGAGGCAGGAAAGGAATTCTGATCTGTTATAGTTTGTCTCCTCTGTGTGTGTCCTCCACTAAATGCCAAAACACCAACATGCGACATAATGCAGAGAGGGACACAGGCACCGTCTAGGCCTGACAATCCTGTTGGTGTAAAGTGGAATGGACTCCCAACCCCCAACACCCAGGGATCATGTGGAATCACTCACGGTATAAGGTGAAATGTCCAATTACTCCTTTAGTCTTATCACCTTGCTTTATCATTTGTATGGTGTAGGATCCTGTGTCCTTCTGGGTGACATTCTGGATCAGCAGGGATGCATTGGAATATACTGTTTCTCGTCCACTGTATGCAGGCCCAACTATAATTGTTTCAGCATCTATTACATATGATGTAATGTAATGGCGGAAGTCCGTTTTTTGCCCTTTGTACCAGATGTAGGCAATAAGATTCTGGGGCAAATTCTGGACAAGTAGAAGAACATCCTTCCCCTCGGAAACTTTGGTTGGCTGTGCTTCAATCGTGACTTGGGCAGTGGTGGGTGTGTTCCAGAAGATTAAAAGTGATGCTAGGATGTGGAGAGAGCATCAGTCAATATTGCGACGTATGTATGGGGGTGAAAAATGGGACTCTGGGTCCTGAGAAGATCTCTTCAATCATCAGTCTTGAAGACACACACACACATACAAACACACACACGCACCCCAGTATGACAGTAGGACACACACATACACCCCTTTTGTGTGTGTGTGTGTGTGTGTGAACTACTGTCCTACTGGGTCAAGGTCAGCAGCATGACCCCCATTTCTTCAACCTTTCTTACCTTGTCATATTTCTGTTTGGAATCCTCTTCCCCAGGGATCTTCATGCCTCCCTCCACACCACCCTCAGGTCCTTCTCACATCAGGGCATCCTTAGATTTCTTTCCTGACACCTCCTTCAGAGACCCTGGGTCTTCTATTTCTGACCTTTCCCTGCTCTGCTCCCTCCGGAGCTCTTGTCAACACCTGACCTCACATTCTAGATCTCTTTGCATGTCTGTCTTCCTTCCCATGACAGAGTGAGCTCCCTGAGGACAGGGACTTTTAGGATCTTGGTTGCACCCCAGTGCCTGGAACAGGCTGCAGACTCCTGTAGATGCGAAAGTTCCCAGGTCCCTCCATGCCTGGGGTGTTTTTTTTCTTTCACCAATTGTTGAGGCTTTTTGGCTGAGGACAGTGTTTCATGCAATGCTTATATTTTCATTTGAAGTGTCATCTGATAATCGTTATTATTATCATTTTTCAAAATGTGGTGTCCAGTGTTGATTAACCAGGAAAACAGAACACTTGGGATTTTCCTACCTCTTACCAATTCCGGTTCAATGTGATTTTCCTGTTTTGACCCCTGTCCCTCTCTGGTGTATTTTCCCCTATCCAGGCTCCAACAGAGCCTTCTTTTCTGTTTTTGTTTCTTCTTTTCCTTTCCTTTCTTTTCTTTTCTTTTTTTTTTTTTTTGAGACAGTCTCACACTGTCACCTAGTCTGTTGTGAAGTGTCATGATTTTGGCTCACTGCAACCTCTGCCTCCCAGGTTCATGTAAATCTCCTGCCTCAGCCTCCCAAGTAGCTAGGATTACAGGAGCACATCACCACACCTGGTTAATTTTTTGTATTTTTAGTAGAGACGGGGCTTCACTGTGTTGACCAGACTGGTCTTGAACTCCTGACTTCATGATCCACCCACCTCAGCCTCCCAAAGTACTTTCTTCTGTTATTTCTTAGAACCCCATCCTCTCCAGGAAAATCCATCCAATCATTCTGCTTCCTCCTCCTGTCCTCTCCCAGGAAGTTCTCTCCTCACCTGTGAGCAGGAGCTCCTTCCAGGTGATATGCAGTGTGCAGCGAGGCGCTGAGAGGGGCCCCATGGCCTGTGCTGCCTGTGTGTTCTCCTGTGTGGAGATGAGCCTGGGATCCAGAATCTTTCCTAGCACAGCTGTCAGCTGTGCTGTCCTTCCTCCTTCTGTGCTGGGCCTCTTCCCGGGGCAGGAGCACTTCTCTGGCTCATGGGTGGAGTCTGAGCCCAGGACACCCCTCTGTCCCCGCCCCTCTCAGTCCTGCCTCCTTGTCCCTCCTTCTCTTTTACCTTTTGTGTGTGTGTCAGGTCCCTGGGAATTGTGGAGGCCTCTGTCTTTTTCAGCAGTGATTCTGTCACCAAACCTCAATGCACACTATGTCCAGAAACACAAACACACACACAAAAGAGACACACACAGTCACACACATACCCTGTAGGTTGGGCAAGCACAGTCCTGGGTCTCAGCCTCCTGCTGTCCCAATGGCTCTGGTTTGAGGTGCACATTCATGCCCTTTGCCCTCTTTCATCCCCATCTGGCTCTCCCCTTCAGTGCAGGAGGCTGGAGCTGCACCAGGTTCCTGTCACAGGTACACCCCATTGTGCTGTGGGTGAGCTGTGTGTCGCCTGGTGAGAGGGACCCTTCCTTTCTCTAATTGTGTCTAGCTTGGCTGCAGCTTCCAAGGATGGACATTCAGGACCTGGGTGTCCCAGAGGAAAGTGTCCTTCCTGGAGGTGTGCAGGGTGAATCTCTCATGCCTCTTGGGAGGAGAGGCCTGTGCTGGTTGCTCAGTAGGGGCTGTGAGTGCCATGATCAAAGAGACAGTTCTCAGTCACTCTATTGCTCCCTGGGGTCTGGTGGCTGAGCTGGGGCTCAGGGTTTCTCATTTCTTCTTGACCATCTTTGGTGTCCACCAGGGCAGCAGGATCAAAGCCAGGGGATTAGGGACAAGTCATTTTCATTTTCTCATTCCCAGGGACCAGAACCCAGGATTCTGACTCCAGGGCATGGTATCACACCCTGCTGGTGTCCATGAATGTCATGAGTGCTCATAGTGTCATGTTGCCTTGGCATTCATTTTTTAAGGTGTATGTTTATTTGCCTCACATCAGAGGCAGGCCTGGGTCACCATGGTAGTTTTCCATACTGTGTCTGGTTCAAGTGGGTCCAGTTGTTGACCAGAGATAAAATCTTAGAGTCATCTCTTCTGCTTGGTGTGCTGGGCTCCCCTCTCTCCAGGTGCTTTCTTTAAACTGATAAATCCGATATTTGCCCTCACATTTAAAGTGAGTGCTTCTCAGTCACAGCATGATCTCCTGGTCCCAGTGTTTGCTGCTTGCTTTAAACACATCCATTAAAACTCCCTGCTGGAAACCTGTCAGATAACACCTGAACTTACTAAAGACATTGGCTTGCCGGTCTCTTCTCTCCTCCCTGCCTGGGCTCACTGACCTCTGTATCTGTGGTCTCCAGGTGTGCTGAGTGCTCCCCAGTGTCTCTAAGTAGTAAAAACACTTACACTTTCACGTTGTGGTTGTATCACTATAGCCTCACATGCCATCCAGGGCCTGACATCGAGGCTGCCCTATGGGACCTGTGCTGGTTGAACCCCTGCTGGAGCTCTTGTTTTGGGACCTCTGCTTCTTCTGGGCACAGGAGCTTCCAGCTAACTTGATTGAAAGAGTGATATATGTCATTGAAAACACTGGTTCAGATGATGTATTCATGGGCTTCAGCTGCCATAACAAACACCTTAGCCTGGGTGAATTAAATAATGGAAATCAATTTTTCACAGTTCTGTGAATAATGTGCTATACTAACCATTTCAAAATGTGCAATCAGGTGGAATTAGCCACATACACAGTGTTCAGTTACCATCACCACTATTTTTCTGAGAAAATTTTTATCATTTTAAACTGAAACTTTGTATCTTTGAAACAATAATAACTCCCTGTATTTTCCACCCTAGACCTTGATCATCTCTACTCTGACTCTCTGAATTTGCCTATTCTTGATGTTTCATATAAATGGAATTATAGATATATGTTATTTTGTTTCTGACATATGTCACTTAGCATAATGTTTCCAAAGTCCCTGCATGTTCCAGTGGATGTCAGAGCTTCATTCCTCTTTATGGCAGATTAACATTCCATTGTATGTGTCACCACATTTGTTTATTTATGTGTTGATGAACACTTGGATTGTTTTCATATTTTCTCTTTTGTGAATAATGCTGCAATCAACATCCTGGGTAAGTACCTGTTTGAGTCCCTGGATTCAATTCTTTGGGTATATACCTAGGAATGGATGCTATTCCATATGAGAATTCTATGATTATCTTCTTGAGGAGCAGCACAACTGTTTCTCCTAGTGGTTGTACCTTTTTATAATCTCACCAGCAGTGCATGAGGATTCCAAATTCTACATAAGGCTTTCACTTGTTATTTAACATTTTAAAAGAACGGTAGCCATATTTGTAGGTGTAATGTGGTATCTCATTGTGGCTTTGACTTTGTATGTTCCTAATGACTAATGATGTTGAGTTTCTTTTCATGTTCCTCTTGATGATTTGCATATCTTCTTTGAAGAAAAGTCTATTTGAGTCCTTTGGCCCATTTATATAAATTGGGTGGTTTGTCTTTTTGTTATTGAGTTGTAGCAGTTCTTTATATATTCTGGGCATGAAACCATTGTCTATGTGATTTGCAACTATTATGTCTCATTCTGTGTTTGGTCTTTTTATTTTCTTGATAATATCCTTTGATGCATAAAAGGCTTGCGTCTTTAGCCCAGTTTATCTGTTTTTCCTTTTTGTGTCTCATGCATTTGGGTCATACTTGAGAATGCATTGCACATTTGAGGTCATTAAGTTTTACCCCTATGTCTTTTTCTAAGATGTTTTTATGGTTATAAATCTTATAATTAACTCGCTGATCCATTTTTAGATAATTGTTTGATATGGTTGGAAGTATAGTTCTCTAAGTTTATTGTTTTGCATGTGGTTATCCAGTTGTTTCTGCACCGTTATTTGAGAGGATGATTGTTCCTCCATTAAATTATCTTGACACCCTTATGCAAGAGCAATGAACTATGAGGGTGAGGGTTTATTTCTGGACTCTCAATTGTATCCCTTTGGTCCCTATTTGTATTCTTATGCCAGCAGCCTCTGTTTTTAATAGTTGTAATGTTTTGTGAGATTTCAAATAAGAAAGTTTAAGTTCTGCAATTTATTTTTGCAAAATTATTTTGGCTCTTTCAAGGATACTTTTTTGAAAAGCAAGGAGGCCAATGTTTTGCAATAGAAAGCATTTTCTGTCTTCTTTTGACTGAAATTTTGCAGTCTAGGGATCTTTTCAGGAATTTTATCAAAGTAGGTAAATTATCATCACTTCCTTTGCTGAGGAACTGTGTTAAAATGTGTGTTGAGGAATTGAGAGACCCTGGAAGCACTTACCCATGTGGTGAGGGACAGTGAGCTCCATAATGAGGGACACAGAAAACATTGCTTTGGGGCACAGTGTTGTCAGGTTAGCTGTGTACATCACTCAGTAGAATGAAAACAGCAGAGACTCAGAGAAGCCAGTGAGGTCTGACTCTTAGAAGCCAAAGACCAGTAGGTAGATGTCCTCAGGGGCAAATGGACTGCACTGGTACCCATTGCAGTGGAGTGGAAAAAGGTAAGAAGCTTTAGATATTCAATTTTCTCACTCAGCTCTTCAGCAGGAGATTTGGGCCCTGGGCTGATACTGTTCTGCAGCAGGGTCATGGTAGACAGGAATGGCTGCATATCAGGCCTAAGTCCATGTCATCCTGTCAGGCATTGCCTCTGAAAATGGAGAATTTTGTTCAGAGGCCCATCCTGGGCACATGGAAGGAACCATTTTATTAAAATTTATTTAAGAAAACAGTATGCACGCTTTATTCTTCTAGAATAATTATTAAGGTGATGTTTTACAATGTATCTCTTAAAGAAATTGTGAGAGTCATCTACATAATATATGTTTTGTGTGGTCTTTTCTATAATTGCAGCTTTCATATGTTCTTCTAGAAACCATTTCCTTTGCGAACACACAGGCAGTATCTCTGTGTTCATTTCTACTGGGAAATCTTTATGCAGGGTGGAGAGAGTCACATTTCCTAATGAGAGATGGTAAGCATCTAACTACCAAAAAAAGTGTCTAGATGCTGCTGGTAATGATCATGGGGCTGCAGGTGGAGATCAGTTTAAGGAGGTGTCAGGGAAAGTAATTTTGACTGTCTCTCTTTTTTTTTAAACAAAATCATGGGTAGAAGCCACCACCTGGACCCACCACATGTTGAAATGGATGAGGGACAGAAATAGAGCTCAGTCAATTAAGAAAGAAATCCAGGAGTGGGCAAGAGGTTTGAGAGGTCGACGGGTGTGAGAGGTGGATAGGTGAATGGTGAGAATGTTCAAAACATCTTCTTTCTCCATAATAACAGAGCATTTATGCCCCTGAGCCAGACAGTGTCCAGGCCAGGAGGAGCAGGATGTTGTCAGCTCTCCTGGCCAAAAGTGAGACTCCAGCAGTGTCCAGTTTCTTGTTCCAATTTGGGATTTATTCCTATTTTAAAATGGTCCAACAGTATACAATTTTGAAAATACACAAAAATCCCTATGCTACCATTCATAGATAACCAAGATGGCCCTAAGATGGTGAGAGAATCAGAATGGGGTTTGGGTTTGCTTTGTGTATTTTTTTCTCCCAATATCTACAGAATTCCCTACATCCCACTTTTTAATGTAACCCAGTGGGTGTCATTCCCTTTCGCAGTTACAGACCTTTCCGGTTCACGGTTACAGACCCTTGGAAAACCCACACCCTTTCTGCTGTGAGGTACAGGCAGCCGTGTGGCATCACCTCTAAACATGCCTTCTGGGACATCAAATTACTGAATAAGTAAATGTCCTTTCAATAGATATTGAAGACCTCCATTTTACCCATCTCACACTTGTAATTCTTCTACCAAGAGGTGATGGGTTTTAGTGGTGATTTGCTTTTATAGATTAGTGTAGATTATTGCTTCTGCCAGGGGCAAATTTTTCATTCAGAAAAGCATTTGGCAAAGCCTGGAAACATTGCTCTTTGTCAGATCTGGGAGAGGGAGTCCTGCTGGCCTTGAGCAGGAAGAGTCCCCAGATAGTGCTGAACATTCTAGAGCTCACAGAGCCCCACCAGCATGACCACTACAAAGTTCAATGCTGAGGAGGTGTGGAGAGCCCTGATGTGCCTCCCCTAGCTTCCCTGGAGCTTTTTACCTTCTCTTTCCATCAGTCTCTACCACTTTCTCACCTCAGCTTGCTCCTTGAGCCTTAACGCCCTCCACTTGAACTTGCCCTTAGTTTAAGACCTGCTGTAATCTCTCCACTTCCTTGGCCCCTTTCTGATCCTTAGCAGCGTGTCCTCTAGAGGGAACCCTCACCTTTCCTGGAGCTTCCCAGGATCCAGAGGCCCCTGCCCTGTTTGGGCACCAGGGATATGGCCGTGTGCCTGTGTCCCTAAAGGTCCTGTCACTCAGGACATTTGTGTGAGAGCAACTGAGGTGATATTACTCTCCCCTACTTTTCTTGGAACATAAAAATTTGTACAAATCTTGTAGAGCAAAATTTCTTAATGCATGTCAAAATTTAAAAAATATATATATTTGCCTCCCAAACTTTACTAGGAAAAATTTATCACAGTCCCAGTCATAAAAAATGACACCTAATCAGGGTTATTCACTGTATTGTTTGTTTAACAGCAAAATATTGGGAACAACCTAGACTTTCACAAGCACAATGCTAATTAAACAGGTTACCTTATGTCTACACAATAGAATATGATGCAGCTGCATAAAGAGTACAGAATCTTTCAGCTATTCGTATGGAAACACCTCGTTGTTCTATTTTAATTATAGCGTTTAAACATCACAGAATAAGATGCAATTTTTGTAGTAGATCTGACTTTAGTACATTATTTTTACTGGTTTTTTTTTTTTTAAATTTAAAGAGAGAGTGTCTCACTCTCATACCGAGCTCGAAGTACAGTGGCGAAATCATAATTGACTGCAGCCTCAACCTTGTGAGCTGAAGTGATCCTCCTGCCTCAGCCTCCTGAGTAGCTGGAATCACAGGCACGTGCTACCACGCCTAGTTAATTTTTTGTGTTTGTTTCTGTAGAGATGGGGTTTCACCCAGGCTGGAGAAATCCCAGGCTGGTCTCATACTTCTGCGCTCAAGTTATCTGCCCACTTTCACTCCCAAAATGCTTGAATTAAAAGCAAGTGTCACCACAGCTGATTCTGCCTTTTTTTTTTTTTTTTGAAATTGGACTGCAGTCTACTCACTCATTTCTTTCCCCATCAGGTGATTTCTATTTGTCCTCTATTTCTCTACCATATGTCAATGCCAAAATCCAGATGTATTTGCTTTTGTTTAGAATTAGATTTTTTTTTTTTTTTTAAAAGAGAAACCTTAGGAATGGTCTCATAGCTGATTTTCACGATTCTAATCTTCACTGTCTAAGCCATAGGTTTTCAACTCCGAATACTGATTAGAGTCACTTGTAGGTCATTAAAGCCTACAAATGCCTGTACTATCCCTCAAGCATATCTGATTTGTCTGATGTGTGGTGTAGCCCAGGGATTGGTTGCTTAAAAATGCTTTCAAGGAAAAGGGTCATTTTGCAGTGGAGGAACTTTAACCCAGTGATCAAAGTTAACATCCCCAGTAATAAGAGATAACGACATCTTAGGGCATTCTAATATAATTGATGGTGTAGAATCATCCCTGTGGCATTCTTGTACAAAGTGTATAACCTGAGTTTAATCATGAGAAAATATTAGAAATGTCCAAACTGAGGGTCATGCTACAAAATAAGTAACCAATACACTTCAAAACGGTGAAGCTCTTAAAGGTAAATCCCAACTTTCCCAGATTAAAGGAGACTGAGAGAACAGTACAATGAAGAGCAATGTGTGATACTAGATGGGATCCTGGTCCAGAAAAAGGACATTAGTCAGAACATCGAGGGGATTTGGAGAAGGTCTGTACAGGCATGCATTTTACAGTGTTAATAATCATTTATTGATGTTTATTGTTAGGTGCATATCTATAATGTTAATATTTGGGGAAGTTGAATGAAAAGCATATGAGGACTTTGCCTATTTTTGGAACATTTTAGAAAGTCTGAAATGATTTCAAAATTAAACATGAGAATAAAAGAAAAGAAATATAGATCTTTTAGATATTTCTATTAAGTTGCTAAAGTTGAAGATCATTTCCCAACTTATCTTGCCTAATACTGGTCAGGGTAATCTTCCTGGAAATGCTGTTTGTCACGTTTGTGACCTTCTCAAAGCTTTCCAGTGACTTCTCTTATCTGTAGGATGAAGTTCTCATTATGTAGGCTGCCATGCAGTGTCCTCATAACATGGCCCCAATCTCCCTTTTTTTTTTTTTTGATCTGTGTTGAAAGACCTGACCAACATTTTACTTTCTTATGGCCAAACTTGTTCTAGTTCTTTCTTGCTTGTATAACGCCCTTCCCTGTCTTTTCAACTGTGGGACTTCATGGTGGGAAATGTTTTAGAAGAAAAATTGTAAAGATATTTATAGGAAATAGTCACAAACCTTCTTGGAAGTCTGGGGGTTTTCATAGCTTCAGTAAAAGGTTTGGCTGAAGGCAGCTGAATTATCTTAAAAGCTTAGGGCTTGGGTACATAGGAATGTAGAGGAGTTTATCTAAATAGCTTGTTTACTCAGGTGGTCCTAAATCCAACATTTGATCTTATGCTCAGGGGAACTACTCTGGGGGAGGTTGGCAATGTCAATTACCTTATAGTGATGTTTACTCAAGACCTTTGTCATTTAATCTGTACTAAATAAATGCAAACTTCCCTGGCTGATCAGGGCCAAGGCTGTTAACTCTTTACCAGACCCTTCTTGGTATTGGTGAGTGATTTGGCCACCTAGCCTGCTCTTTCACTGGATATTTGTGTCTGAGTGTATTTGTTCCTCCATTGCTGGGTCAGGGTCTGCTGGTCAGACCCAGACAGTTGGTGCCTGGTGTGAGGACCTTGCATGTTGGTTCCCAGGTCTGAGGTATAGCTGCAAATAATTGCTACAGAACCCTCAAAAACTAAGGTGAAGACTATGCGGTTGGTAAGTCAGTAAGTCGATAAGTCAGTAAGTCAGTAGGTCATCGGTGCCTGCTTGGGATCTCCAAGTTCGAGGGAATTGTTCAGGGTAGGGTTTTATCACGGGACAACAGTTATCAGCACAACAGAAGCAGTATCTAAAAGTATTCAAACAGCTGCTTAAAGCCACTGGAGCCTTGGTTTTGCAGGCTCAATTAAGGGACCTAATGCAAATTGTATCACTTAACCCATGGTTCCTGGAAGAAGGTAAGCGAGACATAGAGCTTTGGGAACAAGTGGGAAGCAATCTTTTTGTTGTTGCGGTTGTTTTTTCTCTTCTTTTCTTTTTTCTTTCTTTCTTTCTTTCTTTTTTTTTTTTGTGAGACAGAGTCTTGCTCCGTCACCCAGGCTGGAGTGCAGTGGCACAATCTCGGCTCACTGCAAGCTCCGTCTGCTTGGTTCACGTCGTTCTCCTGCCTCAGCCTCCTGCATAGCTGGGACTACAGGCACCCATCATCACATCTGGCCAATTTTATGGTATTTTTAGTAGAGATTGGGTTTCACCATGTTAGCCAGGATTGTCTCGATCTCCTGACCTCATGTGCAAGAGCAGCGGGTCCCAGTATAATCTTTAATGCTATGGGCTTTAATGAGGGTGATTCTGGTCCCATTATACGCAGAAGAGCCTAAAAAAGGGAAGGAGAAGGAACCATCACCTACTTTACCACCTCTGAGTCCCTCAACCCCACTATCATGGGGCCAAAATAACAAAGAGGAAAGAGAGGTTTTGCCTGAGTCCCCTGCTCCAATAAATAAGAGAAAAGAAGGCATACACTACAGCTATGGGACCCTGTCTTAAGTAAGCAGCATTAGAAGGGGAGATTTTAGCTTGCTCGGTGATGCAAAATCAATAAGGCAATCAGGTGTATGTTTATAAAGAGGTAAGAAAAGGCATTAGAAGCGGAAGCAGTCCAGCCCAGGGGGTGGCAGGTATAAGGAAAGGCTCAGGGAGAAAAAGGCTTATAGTGTCCAAGCTGACAAGGTCCGCCCAGGATGGCAACCTCCGCCCAGCGGTGGCAGGAGGGAGCGGGGCAGACAAAAAGCAGCACAGACAAAAAGTGGCGCCTATGCAAGCACAGTGCGACCACTGCCCAGGACCTGTTTCGCTGCCCTCCAGCTCCACGGGCGGCTCATGGTAAAATTTCATGTGTTCCTTGTATACAAGGAACATCTCAAATTATAGTTCTCTGTTAAAATTTAAGTTAAATTTAAATTATAATTATGGCCACTGTTTTTCCTCTACTACCCCTGATGTGTGTGTCTCAAAATTTTAATTGGGTAGAACAGGGACCTCTGAAGGTAGAGAAATTACAAAGAGCCCATGAATTACTTGAGGAACAGTTAAAAGCCGACCATATAGAACCATCTAACAGTCCTTGGAATTCACCCATTTCCTCATTCCCAAAAGTCTGGCAAATGGAAACTTTTGCATGACTTATGTGCTATTAATACTAACCTACAGCCTATGGGACCCCTTCCCACATGGCAATTCGTCAAGACTGGCCTATAATTGTGATTGACTTAAAAGATTGTTTTTATACTATTCCTTTCACAGAACAGAACAGAGAAAAATTTGCGTTTACATTATCAGCTATTAATAATGAAAGGTCAGCTTGCCGATTTTATTGGAAAGTGCTTCCTCAGGGAATGCTGAATAGTCCTGTCATGTATCAGTAACATGTAGATCAGCCTTGCTGCCCAGTGGAAAAGAATTTTGTAATAGCAAGATTATTCATTTTATGGATGATATATTACTGGCAGCCCCAAGAGAGCCAGCACGTTTAAGTTTATATGCCTGTGTCATAAAGAATACACAGTTGGCCGGATGCTGTGGTTCACGCCTGTAATCCCAGCACTTTGGGAGGCCGAGGCGGGTGGATCACGAGGGCAGGAGATCGAGACCATCCTAGCTAACACGGTGAAACCCCGACTCTACTAAAAATACAAAAAAGTAGCCTGGCATGGTGGCGTGCGCCTGTAATCCCAGTTACTCGGGAGGCTGAGGAAGGAGAATGGTGTGAACCCGAGGGGCAGAGGTTGCAGTGAGCTGAGACCGTGCCACTGCACTCCAGCCTAGGTGATAGAGTGAGACTCTGTCTTCAACAACAACAAAAAATCTGAAAGTGTTACAGTAGGTAGCGGGTCAGACATGAGCAGGCAGGAGAGATCCTTCCACCACCCCCATATTAGAAATGGCAAGTGATCATCACCAGGTGATGGTCAAGTCAGTTGCTTGTTAACTGTCTCTCTAAAGTAATAATTGGCTGCAGGTAGTGCCAGGGAGATACAGTCTCACAATAGATAGAAAAGAGCAGAAACAGGTGATCAGCAGCTTCCCGATAAGTTCTCAGAAGTTGAGCCAGTGGGCTCAAACATATGCACTAAGAGGCAACATAATAGAGTTTTCTGGTATGTGACCTTCAGGGCCTTTTTTTTTTTTCTTTTTCTTTTTTTTTAAATTTTAGAATTTTTTAGGAACGCTGTTTTTAAATTTTTTGCCATTTTATTTTATTTTTAAATCTATTTTTCCATAGATTTTTGGGGATTTGGTATTTAATTACATAAGTTCTCTAGTGGTGATTTGTGAGATTTTGGTGCACCCATCACCAGAGCAGTATACACTCAACTCAATTTGTAGTCTTTTATCGTTCACCCCCTTCCCACCCTTTTCCCTGAGTCTATGGTATCATTCTTATACCTTTGCATCCTCATAGCTTAGCACCCACTTATGAATGAGAACACACAGTGTTTGGTTTTCCATTCCTGAGTTACTTCACTTAGAATAAGAGTCTCCAGTTTCTTCCAGGTTGCTGGGAATGCCATTAATTCATTCCTTTTATGGCTGAGTAGTATTCAATCATGTATATATGACAATTTCTTTACCCACTCATTTATAGTTTACGTTCCCACCAGCAGTGTAGACGTGTTCCCTTTTCACCGCTACCACATCGACATCTATTACTTTCATTTATTTATTTTTGAGATGGATGGAGTCTTGCTCTTTCACCCAGGTTAGAGTGCAGTGACAAGACCTTGTCTCACTGTAACTTCTGCCTCCCAGGTTCAAGCCATTCTTCTGCCTCAGCCTCTGGAGTAGCTGGGATTACAGGCATGCACCACCTCACCCGGGTAATTTTCTTGTATTTTTAGTAGAGATAGGGTTTCACCATGCTGTGCACACCGGTGTCAAACCCCTGACCTTAAGTGATCCACTTTTTCATAGGATTGTTTGTTTACTAATCTGTTTGAGTTTTTAGTAGAGACAGGGTTTCACCATCCTGTGCACGTTGGTGTCAAACCCCTGACCTTAAGTGATCCACCGATCTTGGACTCCCAAAGTGTTGGGATTACAGGTGTCAGCCACTGTGCCTGCCCAGCAACTGTTATTTTTTCATTTTTTGATTATGAACATTCTTGCAGGAGTAAGGTGGTATCACATTGTGGTTTTGATTTGCATTTCCCTGATCATTAGTGATATTGAGCATTTTTTCATATGTTTGATAACCATTTGTATATCTTCTTTTGAGAATTCTTTATTCACATACTTAGCCCACTTTTCATAGGATTGTTTGCTTACTAATTTGTTTGAGTTTCTTGTAGATTCTGGATATTGGTTATCTTTCAGATGTATAGATTGTGAAGATTTTCTTTCACTCTGTGGGTTATATGTTTAGTCTGCTGACTGTTGCTTTGCTGTGCAGAAGCTCTTTAGTTTAATTCTCACCTATTTATTTTTGCTTTTGTTGCATTTGCTTTTGGGTTCTTGGTCATTAACTTTTCGCCTAAGCCAATGTTCAGAAGGATTTTTCCAATGTCATCTTCTAGAATTTTTATAGTTTCAGGTCTTAGTTTTAAGTCCTTGTTTCATCTTGAGTTGATTTTTGTATAAGGTGAGAGATGAGGATCCAGTTTTATTTTCCTGCTTTGGCTTGCCAATTATTTCAGCACCATTTGTTGAATAAGGTGTCCTTTAGTATTTTATGTTTTGGTGTTCTTTGTCAAAGATAAGTTGGCTGTAAGTATTTAGGTTTATTTCTGGGATTTGTATTCTGTTCCATTGGTCTATGTGCCTATTTTTATACCAGCACCAAGCTGTTTTGGTGACTTTGGTCTTAGAGTATTGTTGGAAGTCAGGTGATGCGACACGAGCAGATTTGTTCTTTTTGCTTAGTCTCGTTTTGGGTATGTTGGCTCTTGTTTGGTTCCATATGAATTTTAGAATTGTTTTTCTAGTTCTGTGAAAAATGATGGTGGCATTTTAATGGGAATTGAATTGAATTTGTAGACTGCTTCTGTCGGTGTGGTCATTTTCACAACAATGATTCTATTCATCCATGAGGATGGGGTCCATTTTCATTTTTTGCATCATCTATGATTTCCTTCAGCAGTGTTTTGTAGTTTTTCTTGAGGTCTTTCACCTCTTTGTTTAGATATATGCTGAGTTATTATTTCTTTAAAACTGCTGTCATAAAAGGGGTTCAGTTCTTGATTTGATTCTCTGCTTGGTCACTGTTGGTGTGTAGCAGAGCTACTGATTTGTGCACATTAATTTTGTATACTGAAACTTTGCTGAATTCAGTTATCAATTTTAGCAGCTTTCTGGAGGAGTCTTTAGGGTCTTCTAGGTATACAATTATATCATCAGCAAACAGCATCAGTTTTACTTCCTCTTTATCAATTTGGATGCCCTTTATTATCCCCTTGTTTGATTGATTTGGCTAGGACTTTCAGTACTCTGTTGAATAAAAATGGTGAGGGTGAGCGGCCATCCTTGTGTTGTTCCCCTGCTGAGAGTGATGCTTTCAACTTTTTCTCATTCAGTATTATGTTGGCTGTGGGTTTGTGTGCCAATTTTGATGAGCGTTTTAATCATAAAACGATGCTGGATGTTGTCAAGTACCTTTTCAGTGTCTATTGAGAGGATCATGTGATTTTTAAATTCTGTTTATGTGCTGTTCCACATTTATTGTCTTGTGTATGTAGAACCATTCCTGCATCCCTATTATGAAACCTACTTGATCATGGTGGATTATGTTTTTGATTTGCTATTGGATTCAGTTAGCTAGTATTTTGTTAAGAATTTCTGCATCTGTGTGCATCAGGGATACTGGTCTGTAGTTTTGTTATGTTTTTTTCTGGTTTTGATATTAGGGTGATACTGGCTTCATGGAATGATTTAGGAAGAATTTCATCTTTTTCTAGCATGTGGAATAGTGTCAAATGAATTGCTACCAACTCTTCTTTGAATATCTAGTAGAATTCAGCTGTGAAACAATCTGGTCCTGGAATTTGTTTTGTTGTTAATTTTTAAATTATCTTTTCAATCTTGCCGCTTTTTGTTGGTCTGTTCAGGGTTTTGAATTCTTTCTGATTTAATCTAGGAGGGTTTTATATTTCCAGGAATTTATTCGTCCCCTCTATGTTTATGCACATAAATGTGTTCATACTACCTTTGAATGATCTTTTGTATTTCTGTGGCCTTGGTGGTAATAGCTCCCATTTCATTTCTAAATGAGCTTATTTGACTCTTCTCTCTTCTTTTCTTGGTTAGTCTTGCCAATGGTCTATCAATTTTATTTATTTTTCCAAAATGCCAACTTTGTATTTTATTTATATTTTGTATTATTTTGTTTCAACTTCATTTAGTTCTGCTCTGATCTTGGTTATTTTCTTTCTTCTGCTGGGTTTGGGTTTGGTGTGTTCTTGTTTCTTGAATTTCTAGAAATGTAACCTTAGATTATCTATTTGGGCTCTTTCAGTCTTTTTGATGTAGGCATTTAAAGCTATGAACTTTTAGCACACTCTGCAGATTTCCAGATGTTTTGATAGGATGAGTCATTATTGTTCAGTTCAAAGAATTTTCAAATTTCCATATTGGTTTCATATTTGGCCCAATGATCATTCAGGATCAAGTTATTTAATATGCATGTGTTTGCATGGTTTTGAAGGTTCCTTCTGGAGTTGATTTTCAGTTTTATTCTACTGTTGTCTGAGAGAGTACTTCATAGAATTTCAGTTTTCTTAAATTTATTGAGACTTGTTTTGTGGCCTTCATATGGCCTATCTTGAAGAAAGTTCCATGTACTGGTGAATAGAATGTATATTCTGGGTTGTTGGGTCGAATATTTTTTTTTTTTTTTTTTTTTTTTTTTTTTTTGAGACGGAGTCTTGCTCCGTAGCCCAGGCTGGAGTGCAGTGGCCGGATCTCAGCTCACTGCAAGCTCCGCCTCCCGGGTCCATGCCATTCTCCTGCCTCAGCCTTCCCGAGTAGCTGGGACTACAAGCGCCCGCCACTGCGCCCGGCTAGTTTTTTGTATTTTTTAGTAGAGACGGGGTTTCACCGTGTTAGCCAGGATGGTCTCGATCTCCTGACCTCGTGATCCGCCCGTCTCGGCCTCCCAAAGTGCTGGGATTACAGGCTTGAGCCACCGCGCCCGGCCGGGTCGAATATTTTGTAAATATATCTTAAGTCTCTTTGCTCTAGGGCATAGTTTAAATCCACTGTTTGTTTCTTGACTTTCTGTCTTGATGACCTGTCTAGTTCTGTCAGTGGAGTACTGAAGTCCCTCACTATTATTGTGTTACTGTCTATCTCATTTCTTAGGTCTAGTAGTAATAGTTATATAAATTTGGGAATTCCAGTGTTAGGTGCATATATATTTAGGATTGTGATATTTTCCTGTGGGACAAGTCCGGTTGGTATTATATAATGTCGCTCTTTGTCTTTTTTAACTGCTGTTGCTTTAAAGTTAGTTTTTTCTGATATAAGAATAGCTACTCCTGCTCACTTTTGTCGCCATTTCCATGGGGTATCTTCTTCTATCCTTTTACCTTAAGTTTATATGACCCTTTATGGTTAGGGGAATCTCTTGAGGGCAGTAGACACTTGCTTGGTGAATTATTATCAATTCTGAAATTCTATATCTTTTAAGTGGAGCATTTAGACCACTTACATTCAATGTTAGTATTGAGATGTGAGGTGCTGTTCCATTCATCCTGCTATTTGTTGCCTGGATACCTTGGTTTTATTCATTTATTTATTGTATTTTTGTTTTATAGGTTATGTGTTGATGTGTTTCCAGGATTTGTTTCAAGATTTGGAGCTCCTTTGAGCAGTTATTGTAGTGCTGGCTTGGTAGTGGCAAATTGTCTCAGCATTTGTTTGTCTGAAAAAGTCTGTTATCTTTCCTTTATGAACTTTAGTTTTGCTGGATATAAAATTCATGGCTAATACTTTTTATAAGGAGGCTGCAGATAGGTATGCATGCTCATTTGAGGTGTTCTTCCATTATTGAAGATTACTAAAATCACATGGGTTGAAAAGCATTTGGGTTATTTACTTAATTGATTAGTATGCATTTATTTTTATATTTATTTGATACCATGTATAAACAGTATATAAACACAGGTATGGACATATACATACATGTGATACAACATAGAACATATACGTGTGCACATAAAGATAGAGGGATGATAGAAATACTTTAGATTTTTGAGTTTAAAACTTTATGCATGAAACCCATAAAACTCACTTTAAAAAAAGCTGTTGGATTTGAATTGTGGTTTTGTAAATAGAAAAAGTTAAAATTTTTCTGAGGAAGCCCTTGCCGAGTTTTAGAGAAAGTAGGTAGTAAATTTACATCTCAAAGAAGAGAGAGAAAGAGAGAGAAGGAATTTGGGTGTGTTCAAGGAGATTAAGAATAGATGCCAAGGTAACATAAAAATGATAGAAATTTATAAGAGGATTTTATTAGGAGACCAATTTTATTTACATACATAGCTTTTATTTTGGTCTCTGTTTTCCAACTGTACTCCAGGAAACACACTACACAGGCTCCCTTCCTAAGTGCTCGTGGGCCACTGCACATGCAGAGAGCCCACTTTAAGGGAAGAATCAGGGGAGAAGAGATGCAGACCCCAGAATTATTCCATCATACAAACACCTAAGTCACAGGTCAAACCACACACCTGAAATCTCATCACCCGTTTGGCCCTGTTTTAAGTGTACTTTACTTTCTTTAATTTCTGCTCTAAAGCTTTTAAATAAACTTTCACTCTTGTTGTAAAACTGGTCCCAGTCTCTTCTTCTGCCTTATGACCCTTAGTTGAGTTCTTTCTTCTGAAGAAGCAAGAATTGAGGCTGCTGCAGACTTGTACAGATTTGCTGCCATTAATATACTTTAGTGCCATTCTACATGATAGAATATGTGTATATTCTTATATTTATACATAGATATATACACAACATATATGTATTCATAGAGGCCTTGAATCTACACTCTTGCTGCACTTTGTGTAAACAATTCAGGTATAAGACTAAAGCTTATTTTGCAATTACGTTGGTCCCATATGATTTCCATTTCATAAAAATGGGAAACAGGAGGGGAAAATTGTTTTGCAGAAGAAAACAACAGCACAACAGTTATTAAATTTTAAATGTGTTCGAACTCTTCGTGCGCTCTCTTGTTCCTCGGGCGCTCTCCTCGCTGGCCTTCTGGCTTTCCCATGCCCGGCTCTGAAGAGACACGCGCCATTTCACCCAGTATGCGGCCCCGGCCTGCAGAGGAGGGCAGCATGCAGCTCCGCTTTGCCCGGCTTTCCAAGCACGCCACGGCCCCCACCCGGGGCTCCGCGCGGGCCGCGGGCTACGACCTGTACAGTGCCTATGATTACACAATACCACCTATGGAGAAAGCTCTTGTGAAAACCGACATTCAGATAGCGCTCCCTTCTGGGTGTTATGGAAGAGTAGCTCCAGGGTCAGGCTTGGCTGCAAAACACTTTATTGATGTAGGAGCTGGTGTCATAGATGAAGATTATAGAGGAAATGTTGGTGTTGTACTGTTTAATTTTGGCAAAGAAAAGTTTGAAGTCAAAAAGGGTGATCGAATTGCACAACTCATTTGCGAACGGATTTTTTATCCAGAAATAGAAGAAGTTCAAGCTTTGGATGACACCGAAAGGTGTTCAGGCAGTTTTGGTTCCACTGGAAAGAATTAAAATTTATGCCAAGAACAGAAAACGAGAAGTCATACCTTTTTCTTAAAAAAAAAAAGTTTTTGCTTAAAGTGTTTTGGTGTTTTGCACTTCTGTAAACTTACTAGCTTCACCTTCAAAAAGTACTGCATTTTTTACTTTTTTTTTCTTTTATGGTCAAGGAAGAGATCATTAAAAAATAAAACACAAAGCTTTTTGTGTTTGGATCAAAAAGAAACTTTGTTTTTCTGCAATTGATGGTTGTATGTAAATCTGCTTTGTGGTGACCTGATGTAAAGTGTCTTCTTAAAATCAAATGTACATCAATTACAGATTAAAAAAAAAAACCTGTATTTAACTCAAAGAAAAAAATTTTAGATGTGTTCATTTTTTTTTTTTGAATTTTGTTATTTACCTACAATTTGGACTGAATCCTAAATTTTTTCCTGGGTACAAGTTTCAAAACTAATCGTTTCAGAATTTTCTTCCATTTCTCTTCCATTTTGGTATCTTGTAAATTAAAACTGTGCTTTTAAATTTTTTTATCATTTTTTAAAATTACACTTTTAAGTTCTGGGACACATGTGCAGAACCTGCAGGTTTGTTACATAGGTATACACGTGCCATGGTGTTTTGCTGCACCCACTAACCCATTATCTACATTAGGTATTTCTCCTAATGCTATCCTTCCCCTAGCCCCCCACCCCCCAACAGGCCCTGGTGTATGATGTTCCACTCCCTCTGTCCATGTGTTCTCATTGTTCAACTCCCACTTATGAGTGAGAATATGCAGTGTTTGCTTTTCTGTTCCTGTGTTAGTTTGCTGAGAATGGTGGTTTCCAGCTTCATCCATTTCCGTGCAAACGACGTGAAGTCATCCTTTATTATGGCTGCATTGAATTCCATGATGTATATGTATCACATTTTCTTTATCTAGTCTGTCATTGATAGGCATTTGGATTGGTTCCAAGTCTTTACTACTGTGAATAGTGCCACAATAAACATATGTGTGTGTGTGTCTTTATAGTAGAATGTTCTATAATCCTTTGGGTATATACCCAGTAATGGAATTACTGGGTCAAATGGTATTTTTTGTTCTAGATCCTTGAGGAATTGCCACACTGTCTTCCACAATGGTTGAACTAATTTATACTCCCACAACAGTGTAAAATCGTTCATATTTCTCCACATTCTCTCCAGCATCTGTGTTTTCCTGACCTTTTAATGATCACCATTCTAACTGGCGTGAGATGGTATCTCATTGTGGTTTTGATTGGCATGTCTCTAATGACCAGTGATGATGAGCATTTTTTCATATGTTTCTTGGTCACACAAATGTCTTATTTTTTTTTTTTTTTTTTTTTTGAGACGGAGTCTCGCTCTGTCACCCAGGCTGGACTGCAGTGGCCGGATCTCAGCTCACTGCAAGCTCCGCCTCCCGGGTTCATGCCATTCTCCGGCCTCAGCCTCCCGAGTAGCTGGGACTACAGGCGCCCGCCACCTCGCCCGGCTAGTTTTTTGTATTTCTTAATAGAGACGGGGTTTCACCGTGTTAGCCAGGATGGTCTCGATCTCCTGACCTCGTGATCCGCCCGTCTCGGCCTCCCAAAGTGCTGGGATTACAGGCTTGAGCCACCGCGCCCGGCCAAATGTCTTATTTTGAGAAGTGTCTGTTCATGTGCTTTGCCCACTTTTTGATGGGATTTTTTGTTTTTTTTCTTGTGAATTCGTTTAAGTTTCTTGTAGATTCTGGATATTAGCCTTTTGTCAGATGGATAGATTAAACCTTACAAGCTGAAACTAGATGGTTTATGTAAACTTCTGGAGAAATCATAGCAACTTATATATAAACAACCTTTATGCCTGCTGATGTGTAGACTACACAAAAGGTACACATAGACACTGGGTTCAGACTGCAATTCAGAGAATTGTGTCAGATTGCAATTGCAGTTGGGAGACGCTTCAGAAACTCTAGAAAAACTAGTCTATAGACTGCTCCAGACATTACAGGTGAGCCAACATACAACTGAAAGGTTTGGAGCGATGTTTGCCAAACAAATTGCTCTAATTGAAGCAGCAGTTGTGTGACTTTAATAAGGTTCCAGGATTATACTGTCCCCTTTTTGCTGTGATTTCCCTTTGCCCTTTTCTGATTTGACTTCATCCCCTTTTCCATGAGATGTGACTTCTCCAGAATGAGTCTTCCTAGTCATGTAGGATCAGATGAAACATACAGCCACAAAGGTCTTCTACAATGCTTTCTCTGAGAGCTTTTGAAGAATCGGGGGCCACGTGTGCTGTCACAGGCCTGTAATCCCAGCATTTTGAGAGTCCAAGGCAGGAGGATCACTTGAAACCAGGAGTTTAAGACCAGCCTAAGCAACAAAGGGAGATCACATCTTTACTAAACAAAATAAATCAAATTAGCTAGGTGCAGTGGTGCATGCTTATAGTCTCAGATACTTGGGGGGCTAAGGTAGGAGGACCGCTTTAGCCCAGGAGTTCAAGGCTGCAGTGAGTACACTCTAGTCTAGGTGACAGAACAAGAGTGTGTCTCTTAAAAAGAAAAAAAAGGGGAAAAAAAAAAAAAGAAACGAAAAAGAACGGCGTAAACAGGAAAGCCAAAGGTCTCAGTCATCTCCAGATGATTGTCTGAAGAGATTGTTTTTTCTTGGCTTCAGAACATTTCAAGATGTGTATTTCTTTGCAAAAGAAAGACACGCCAATTGTAACTTTATTATTTTCTGAGGCACAGAAGAAAGAGAAGATTAGATCAATTGCTTTTCTGCCCACTCCATCTCTTCCTACCTGCCTTCTATCCTTTAATCAAATGTATAAATGCTAAGCCTCCTGAAACATCTTCAGAGAGAACACAAGCCACCGAGGTTTTTTGCAATTCATGTTTTTCCAGGGTGCACCTTCAAGCTATGGCTCAATAAAATTCAATTTTTTCAAGACCCTTGCCTCAGTCAGTCATTCTGGATAACCTCCATAAGTCCTGCAAAGCCCTTCAGTAATCTATTGTCTGTCTATGTGATGTGTACCTAGGTGAGTGGGGTGTTCATGAGTCAAACACTCTTCTTCCTTTTCTGTCTTTCCCAACCCTACAACTCAGTGCTGTGTGCTCTCATCTGACACCAGCTCCCATGTTGTTTGTATTGGTCTAAGAAAGCAAGACCAGGAAGGGCAGGTTGAGAAGGAAGTAAGAGGCCAACACCCATGGAACGTGGCAGGTGAGGCTGCCATTGCTCAAAGCCACACTCCTTGGGTGCATTTTATGAATTTTTCTGGATTTGGAATCTTTTCCCTGTGTGTCTATCTGGAAACTCACCCTCCTTCTACTTTCTTCTCATTACACTTTCTGTTTCTAGTGCACTTGTTTATGGCCAGAGAATGGCCATGCAAATAGTTGAAGTGAAGGATGAGGTTAACTTATAGAGTTAGGTGACAGTGGACACATACTTCTCTGCCATAGTTTTTTTTTAATCTGTAAAAATGGGGATGGTGGCACTTAGGATTTTTTTGTCAGGACTGTAGCTACATGAAAAGCTCTTAGGATAGTGCCTGGTGCATAGTGAGTGCTACATCAGTTTGTGAGCTCTTATAATTTTGAGAATAGGCAAAAGTGCCACCCTGGCCATCCAGAGTGTGGAGGTACTTTCCAGTCAGGGTCCAGGCAGGCCAGCTGGAGATAAAACTGGTTAGTTGGGAAGCTTGACTTCCAGGAGTAGAAGAATTTAGGAGAAGAAACTCATACACAACATTCTGTAAACATTCCTTTACCCAACAGTAGGAATACTCACGTGGGTTGGCATCTGTGACAATCATTATCTCCTGGGAATCTAAGAGTGTGTCCTAGAGTGGAATGGCTTTGAGGTAAGGCAAACCCAGAAACAGGCTTCAGGGCTGCCTTGCAGATAGTATTCATCTTGAAAAAGGAAAGCATTCATCTTGCTAAAGGAATACCCTCTTCTGGCCCAGGCCATTATTTTTGTTTTTGTGCTATCCTAATTTTTAAGATGTAAGGAGAAAGACTGAAGAATAAAATAATGAAGTGCATGTATGAAATAACAGGGTAGAATTGAGACTGGTATGTGTAAGTTAAGAGAAATCGTGTATAAATTTTGTGTGAACATAAACAGGATTTCTTGTTGCAAACAGACCTCTCCATATACATGATACCACTGCCTTGAGTGGATAGCAGACTCTATCACAAGAACATACCATCAGAGTCATGAGAGAATGGGTACTGTGGCTTTCTTAATTGACAGATTAGACTGATAAAGTTCCTGAAGAGAAAGGAGTTGAAGGAGAAGATGGTTGATGGCAAGAAAAATGGGATGGTGAAAGGAAAGGACTGAAAGGAATGTTTACCGAGGGCTCATCAGGTACCAGGCTCTGTGACTAATGTCTTACACATGTCCATTTACTCTTCCACTGTCATTTTCATGTAGTAAGAGTCAGCCTTACACTGCAGATGAGGAAAGAGGCTGAGGGAGGTCAAATGAGAGGCCTAAGGTCATGCAGCCACTTCGTAGCAGAGCTACTATGTTTCACGGCGGTTTGTGCAGACAGAAAAGTGAGACATGGTAGGAAGGCAAAACATATTTTTGTTGTGGGTAATGTTTATGAAAGTGACCTGTATGAGGCAGAATAATGGCCTCTTAAAAATGTCCACATCTGGGCTGGGTGCAGTGGCTCATGTCTGTAATCCCAGCACTTTGGGAGGCCGAGACGGGCAAATCACGAGGTCAGGAGTTCGAGACCAGCCTTGCCAACATGGTGAAACACTGTTTCTACTGAAAATCCAAACATTAACTGGGTGTGGTGGCAGGCACCTGTAATCCCAGCTGCTTGGATTCTGAGACAGGAAAATCATTTGCACCTGTGAGGTGAAGGTTACAGTGAGCTGAGATCACCCCACTGCATTCCAGATGGGGACACATGAGTGAAACTCTGTCTCAAAAAAAAAAAAAAAAAAAAAAAAAAAAAATCCCATCCCAACCCTTGGAACACATGCATTTACTTTTCTTGGAAAAAACACTGTTCAACAGTGAAGCAGTTGAGTGTCTTGACATGGAAAGCTTATTCTGGATTATCTGGGTTTCTCTCAGTGTCATCATAAAAGTCCTTTAAGTGAAAGAGAAAGGCAGGAGAGTCAGAGTGAGAATGATGCAGCCTGAGAGACTCCACTGGCCATTGCTTTCTGTGAACATGTGTGACAAGACAAAATTTCAACAAATTTAATTATAGATGTAATTGGCTTTTATCTGTGATTTATGATTTGGGACAACTCTGCCTCTACAGATACAGTGATAACTCCACCTCGGCAATACAATAACAAAACAGTGGGTTTTGTCAAATGCGAATCAGTAAACAAAGTCATAGAAATAAATTGATTGGTTAACATCAGAGTACTTCAGGTCACTTATTTTGGTAAAAGTTAAAGCAGAGGGGACTTCCTTATTACGATCTCTCAGGTAGACTGGAATCATCTTTTTACAGAAAAATATGATCTGTTTTGAGAGCTATCTGCTTCCTTAAAATTTCAGTGGGAGTATATAACATCCAGCGTGTGTGGCTCTATTTTGAAGTGTCTGTACTCTCACTTAGGTGAGCATATGATTAAAACTTAAAGAATTAGCATTAGTCTCAATAACTGTAGTTTTGGGCTTCCATCATTTCTCTTCTTTTCTTTTTTTAGTTTCCTTTGTCTTTAAAAATTTTTTTTTATACTTTATATTCTAGGGTACATGTGCACAACCTGGAGGTTTGTTACATATGTATACATGTGCCATGTTGGTGTGCTGTACCTGTTAACTCGTTATTTACATTAGGTATATCTACTAATGCTATCTCTCCCCACTTCACCCACCCTACAACAGACCCCAGTGTGTGATGTTCCCCGTCCTGTGTCCAAGTGTTCTCATTGTTCAGTTCCGACCTATGAGTGATAACATGCGGTGTTTGGTTTTCTGTTTTTGCGATAGTTTGCTGAGATTGATGGTTTTCAGCTGCATCCATGTCCCTACAAAGGACATGAACTCATCCTTTTTTATGGCTGCATAGTATTCCATGGTGTATTTGTGCCACATTTTCTGAATCCAGTCTGTAATTATTGGAGATTTGGGTTGGTTCCAAGTCTTTGCTTTTGTGAATAGTGCTGCAATAAGCATACATGTGCACGTGTGTTTATAGCAGCATGATTTGTAATCCTTTGGGTATATCCCAAGTAATGGGTTGGCTGGGTCCAATGGTATTTCTAGTTCTAGATCCTTGAGGAATCGCCGCACTGTCTTCCACAATGGTTGAACTAGTTTACAGTCCTACCAACAGTGTAAAAGTGTTCCTATTTCTCCACACCCTCTCCAGCACCTGTTGTTTCCTGACCTTTTATTGATCACCACTTTAACTGGTGTGAGATGGTATCTCATTGTGGTTTTGATTTGCATTTCTCTGATGGCCAGTGGTGATGCGCATTTTTTCATGTGTCTGTTGGCTGCATAAATGTCTTCTTTTGAGAAGTGTCTGTTCATATCCTTTGCCCACTTTTGATGGGGTTGTTTGCTTTTCCTTGTAAATTTGTTTCAGTTCTTTGTAGATTCTGGATATTTGCCCTTTGTCAGATGAGTAGATGGTAAAAATGTTCTCCCATTCTGTAGGTTGCCTGTTGCCTCTGATGGTAGTTTCTTTTGCTATGCAGAAACTCTTTAGTTTAGTTAAGTCCCATTTGTCATTCTGGCTTTTGTCGCCCTTGCTTTTGGTGTTTTAGACATGGAGTCCTTGCCCATGCCTATGTCCTGAATGGTATTGCCTAGGTTTTCTTCTAGGGTTTTTTTATGGTTTTACATCTAACATTTAAGTCTTTAATCCATCTAGAATTAATTTTTGTATAAGGTGTAAGGAAGGGATCCAGTTTCAGCTATCTACTTATGGCTAGCCAGTTTTCCCAGCACCATTTATTAAATAGGGAAACCTTTCCTCATTTCTTGTGTTTGTCAGATTTGTCAAAGGTCAGATGGTTGTAGATGTGTGGGAGTATTTCTGAGGGCTCTGTTCTGCTCCATTGGTCTATCTCTCTGTTTAGATACCAGTACCATGCTGTTTTGGTTACTGTAGCCTTGTAGTATAGTTTGAAGTCAGGTAGCGTGATGCCTCCAGCTTTGTTTTTTTGGCTTAGGATAGTCTTGGCAATGCAGACTTCTTTTTGGTTCCATATGAACTTTAAAGTAGTTTTTTCCAATTCTGGGGAGAAAGTCATTGATAGCTTAATGGGGATGGCAATGAATCTATCAATTACCTTGGACACAATGGCCATTTTCATGATATTGATTCTTCCTATCCATGAGCATGGAATGTTCTTCCATTTGTTTGTGTCCTCTTTTATTTCACTGAGCAGTGGTTTGTAGTTCTCCTTGAAGAGGTCCTTCACATCCCTTGTAAGTTGGATTCCTAGGTATTTTATTGTCTTTGAAGCAATTGTGAATGACAGTTCATTCATGATTTGGCTCTCTGTTTGTCTATTATTGGTGTATAAGAATGCTTGTGATTTTTGCACATTAATTTTGTATCCTGAGACTCTGCTGAAGTTGCTTATCAGCTTAAGTAGATTTTGGGCTGAGACGATGAGGTTTTCTAAATATACAATCATGTCATCTGCAAACAGGGACAATTTGAATTCTTCTTCTCCTGATGGAATACCCTTTATTTCTTTCTCTCCCCTGATTGCTTTAGCCAGAACTTCCAACACTATGTTGAATGGGAGTGGTGAGACAGGGCATCCCTGTGTTGTTCCAGTTTTCAAGGGGAATGCTTCCAGTTTTTGCCCATTCAGTATGATATTGGCTGTGGGTTTTGATAAAGAGCTCTTACTATTTTGAGATACATTCCATCATTAACGAATTTATTGAGAATTTTTTAGCATGAAGGGCTGTTGAATTTTGTCAAAGGCCTTTTCTGCATCTATTGAGATAATCATGTGGTTTTTTCTTTGGTTCTGTTTATATGCTGGATTACATTTATTGATTTGCGTATGTTGAACCAGCCTTACATCCTAGGGATGAAACCCACTTGATCATGGTGGATAAGCTTTTTGATGTGCTGCTGGATTCTGTTTGCTAGTATTTTATTGCAGATTTTTGCATCGATGTTCGTCAGGGATATTGGTCTATAATTCTCTTTTTTTGTTGTATCTCTGCCAGGCTTTGGTATCAGGATGATTTTGGCCTCCCAAATGAGTTAGGGAGGATTCCCTCTTTTTCTACTGCTTGGGATAGTTTCAGAAGGAATGGTACCAGCTCCTCCTTGTACCTCTGGTAGAATTTGGCTGTGAATCCGTCTGGTCCTGGACTTGTTTTAGTTGGTAGGTTATGAATTATTACCTCAATTTCAGAACCTGTTATTGGTCTATTCAGAGATCCACCTTCTTCCTGGTTTAGTCTTGGGAGAGTGTATGTATCCAGGAATTTATCTATTTCTTCTAGTTTTTCTAGTTTATTTGCATAGAGTTGTTTGTAGTATTCTCTGATGGTAGTTTGTATTTCTGTGGGGTCGGTGGTGATATCCCCTTTATCATTTTTTTTGTGTCTATTTCATAATTATCTCTTTTCTTCTTTATTATTCTTGCTAGTGGTGTATCAGTTTTGCTGATCTTTTCAAAAAACCAGGTCTTGGATTCGTTGATTTTTTTGAAGGAGTTTTTGTGTCTCTATCTCCTTCAGTTCTGCTCTGATTTTAGTTATTTCTTGCCTTCTGCTAGCTTTTGAAAGTGTTTGCTCGATATTGATTCTTCCTATCCATGAGCATGGTATGTTCTTCCATTTGTTTGTGTCCTCTTTTATTTCACTGAGCAGTGGTTTGTAGTTCTCCTTGAAGAGGTCCTTCACATCCCTTGTAAGTTGGATTCCTAGGTATTTTATTCTCTTTGAAACAATTGTGAACGGAAGTTCATTCATGATTTGGCTGTTTGTCTGTTACTGGTGTATAAGAATGCTTGTGATTTTTGCACATTTATTTTGTATCCTGAGACTTTGCTGAAGTTGCTTATCAGCTTAAGGAGATTTTGGTCTGAGACAATGGGGTTTTCTAAATATACAATCAAGCCATCTGCAAACAGGGACAATTTAACTTCTTCTTTTCCTAACTGAACACCCTTGATTCCTTTCTCTTGCCTGATTGCCCTAGCCAGAACTTCCAACACTATGTTGAATAGGAGTGGTGAGAGAGGGCATCCCTGTCTTTTGCCGGTTTTCAAAGGGAATTTTTCCAGTGTTTGCCCATTCAGTATGATATTGGCTGTTGGTTTGTCATAAATATCTCTTATTATTTTGAGGTACGTTCCATCAATAGAGAATTTATTGAGCGTTTTTAGCATGAAGGGCTGTTGAATTTTTGTCAAAAGCCTTTTCTGCATCTATTGAGATAATCATGTGGTTTTTGTCTTTGGTTCTGTTTATATGCTGGATTATGTTTCTTGATTTGCGAATGTTGAACCAGCCTTGCATCCCAGGGATGAAGCCCACTTGATCATGGTGGATAAGCTTTTTCATGTGCTGCTGGATCCGGTTTGCCAGTATTTTATTGGGGATTTTTGCATCGATGTTCATCAGGGATGTTGGTCTATAATTCTCTTTTTTTGTTGTGTCTCTGCCAGGCTTTGGTATCAGGATGATGTTGGCCTCATCAAATGAGTTAGGGAGGATTCCTTCTTTTTCTATTGATTGGAATAGTTTCAGAAGGAATGGTACCAGCTCCTCCTTGTACCTCTGGTAGAATTCGGCTGTGAATCCATCTGGTCCTGGACTTTTTTTGGTTGGTAGGCTATTAATTATTGCCTCAATTTCAGAGCCTGCTATTGGCCTATTCAGGGATTCAACTTCTTCCTGGTTTAGTGTTGGAAGAGTGTAAGTGTCCAGGAAATTATCCATTTCTTCTAGATTTTCTAGTTTATTTGCGTAGAGGTGTTTATAGTATTCTATGATGGTAGTTTGTATTTCTGTGGGGTCGGTGGTGATACCCCTTTATCATTTTTTATTGCATCTATTTGATTCTTCTCTCTTTTCTTCTTTATTAGTCTTGCTAGCGGTCTGTCAATTTTGTTGATCTTTTCAAAAAACCAACTCCTGGATTCATTGATTTTTTGGAGGGTTTTTTGTGTCTCTATCTCCTTCAGTTCTGCTCTGATCTTAGTTATTTCTTGCCTTCTGCTAGCTTTTGAATGTGTTTGCTCTTGCTTCTCTAGTTCTTTTAATTGTGATGTTAGAGTGTCAATTTTAGATCTTTCCAGCTTTCTCTTGTGGGCATTTAGTGCTATAAATTTCCCTGTACACACTGCTTTAAATGTGTCCCAGAGATTCTGGTATGTTGTATCTTTGTTCTCATTGGTTTCAAAGAACATCTTTATTTCTGCCTTCATTTCGTTATGTACCCAGTAGTCATTCAGGAGCAGGTTGTTCTGTTTCCATGTAATCGAGCGGTTTTGATTCAGTTTCTTAGTCCTGAGTTTTAGTTTGATTGCACTGTGGTCTGAGAGACAGTTTGTTATAATTTCTGTTCTTGTACATTTGCTGAGGAGTGCTTTACTTCCAATTATGTGGTCAATTTTGGAATAAGTGCGATGTGGTGCTGAGAAGAATGTATATTCTGTTGATGTGGGGTGGAGAGTTCTATAGATGTTTATTAGGTCTGTTTGCTGCAGAGCTGAGTTCAATTCCTGGATATCCTTGTTAACTTTCTGTCTCGTTCATCTGTCTAATGTCGACAGTGGGGTGTTGAAGTCTCCCATTATTATTGTATGGGAGTCTAAGTCTCTTTGTAAGTCCCTAAGGGCTTGCTTTATGAATCTGGCTGCTCCTGTATTGGGTGCATATATATTTAGGATGGTTAGCTCTTCTTGTTGAATTGATCCCTTTACCATTATGTAATGGCCTTCCTTGTCTCTTTTGATCTTTGGTGGTTGAAAGTCTGTTTTATCAGAGACTAGTATTGCAACCCCTGCTTTTCTTTGTTTTCCATTTGCTTGGTAGATCTTCCTCCATCCGTTTATTTTGAGCCTATGTGTGTCTCTGCACGTGAGATGGGTCTCCTGAATACAGCAGACTGATGGGTCTTGCCCAAGGTAATTTATAGATTCAATGCCATCCCCATCAAGCTACCAATGAGTTTCTTTGCAGAATTGGAAAAAACTGCTTTAAAGTTCATATGGAACTAAAAAAGAGCCCGCATTGCCAAGACAATCCTAAGTCAAAAGAACAAAGCTGGAGGCATCGCACTACCTAACTTCAAACTATACTACAAGGCTACACTAACGAAAACAACATGGTACTGGTACCAAAAAAGAGATATAGACCAATGGAACAGAACAAAGTCCTCAGAAATAATACCACACATCTACAGCCGTCTGATCATTGACAAACCTGAGAGAAACAAGAAATGGGGAAAGGATTCCCTATTTAATAAATGGTGCTGGGAAAATTGGCTAGCCATAATTAGAAAGCTGAAAATGGATCCTTTCCTTACTCCTTATACGAAAATGAATTCAAGATGGATTAGAGACTTAAATGTTAGACCTAATACCATAAAAACCGTAGAGGAAAACCTAGGTAGTACCATTCAGGACATAGGCATGGGGTAGACTTCATGTCTAAAACACCAAAAGCAATGGCAGCAAAAGCCAAAATTGACAAATCGGATCTAATTAAACTAAAGAGCTTCTGCACAGCAAAAGAAACTACCATCAGAGTGAACAGGCAACCTACAGAATGGGAGAACATTTTTGCAATCTACTCATCTGACAATGGGCTAATATCCAGAACCTACAAAGAACTCAAACAAATTTACAAGAAAAAGACAAACAACACCATCAAAAAGTGGGCAAAGGATATGAACAGACATTTCTCAAAAGAAGACATTCATACAGCCAACAGACACATGAAAAACTGCTCATCATCACTGGCCATCAGAGAAATGCATATCAAAACCACAATGAGATACCATCTCACACCAGTTAGAATGGCAATCATTAAAAAGTCAGGAAACAATAGGTGCTGGACAGGATGTGGAGAAATAGGAACACTTTTACACTGTTGGTGGGATTGTAAACTAGTTCAACCATTATGGAAAACAGTATGGCGATTCCTCAAGGATCTAGAACTAGAAGTACCATATGACCCAGCCATCCCATTACTGAGTATATACCCAAAGGATTATAAATCATGCTGCTATAAAGACACATACACACGTATGTTTATTGCGGCACTATTCACAATAGCAAAGACTTGGAATCAACCCAAATGTCCACCAGTGACAGACTGGATTAAGAAAATGTGGCACATATACACCATGGAATACTATGCAGCCATAAAAAAGGATGAGTTTGTGTCCTTTGTAGGGACATGGATGCAGCTGGAAACCATCATTCTCAGCAAACTATCACAAGAACAGAAAACCAAACACCGCATGTTCTCACTCATAGGTGGGAACTGAACAATGAGATCACTTGGACTCGGGAAGGGGAACATCACACACCGGGGCCTATCATGGGGAGGGGGAAAAGGGGAGGGATTGCATTGGGAGTTATACCTGATGTAGATGACGAGTTGATGGGTGCTGACGAGTTGATGCGTGCAGCACACCAACATGGCACAAGTATACATATGTAACAAACCTGCATGTTATGCACATGTACCCTAGAACTTAAAGTATAATATAAATAAATAAATAATCAAACAAACAAAAAGTGTTTGCTCTTTTTTCTCTAGTTCTTTCAATTGTGATGTGTTTTTAGGGTGTCAATTTTAGATCTTTCTTGCTTTCTCTTATGGGCACTTAGTGCTAGAAATTTCGCTCTACACACTTCTTTAAATATGTCCCAGAGATTCTGGCATGTTGTATCTTTGTTCTCACTGGTTTCAAAGAACATCTTTATTTCTGTCTTCATTTCATTATGTACCCTGTAGTCATTCAGGAGCAGGTTATTCAGTTTCCATGTAGTGTTGTGGTTTTGAGTGAGTTTCATAATCTGGAGATCTAGTTTGATTGTACTGTGGTTTGAGAGACAGTTTGTTATAATTTATCTTCTTTTACATTTGCTGAGGAGTGCTTTACTTCCAATTATGTGGTCAATTTTTGTGTAAGTGTGATGTGGTGCTGAGAAGAATGTATATTCTGTTGATTTGTGGTGGAGAGTTCTGTAGATGTCTGTTAGGTCCGCTTGGTGTAGAGTTGAGTTCAATTCCTGGATATCCTTGTTAACTTTCTGTCTCGTTGATCTGTCTAATGTGGACAGTGGGGTGTTAAAATCTCCTATTGTGTGAGAGTCTAAGTCTCTTTTTAAGTCTCTAAGGACTTGCTGTATGCATCTGGGTGCTCCTGTATTGGTTGCATATGTATTTAGGATAGTTAGCTCTTGTTGTTGAATTGATCCCTTTACTATTATGTAATGGCCTTCTTTATCTCTTTTGATCTTTGTTGGTTAAAGTCTGTTTTATCAGAGACTAGTATTGCAACCCCTGCCTTTTTTTGTTTTCCATTTGATTTGTAGGTCTTCCCCCATCCCTTTTTTCTGAGCCTATGTGTGTCTCTGTACGTCAGATGGGTCTCCTGAATATAGCAGTCTGATGACTCTTGACTCTTTCTCCATTTTGCCAGTCTGTGTCTTTTAATTGGACCATTTAGCCCATCTACATTTATGTTTAATATTGTTATGTGTGAACTTGATCCTGTCATTATGATGTTATATGGTTATTTTACTCGTTAGTTGATGCAGTTTCTTCCTAGCATCGATGGTCTTTACATTTTGGCATGTTTTTGCTGTGGCTGGTACCGGTTGTTCCTTTCCGTGTGTAGTGCTTCCTTCAGGAGCTCTTGTAGGGCAGGCCTGGTGGTGAAAAAATCTCTCAGCATTTGCCCATCTGTAAAGGATTTTATTTCTCCCTCTCTTATGAAGCTTAGTTTGGCTGAATATGAAATTCTGGGATGAAAATTCTTTTCTTTAAGAATTTTGTATATTGGCCCCCACTCTCTTCTGGCTTGGAGAGTTTCTGCCGAGAGATCCGCTCTGTCTGATGACTTCTCTTTGTGGGTTACCCGACCTTTCTCTCTGACTGCCCTTAACAATTTTTCCTTCATTTCAACTTTGGTGAATCTGACAAATATGTATCTTGGAGTTGCTCTTCTCGAGGAGTATCTTTGTGGTGTTCTTTGTATTTCCTGAATTTGAATGTTGGCCTGCCTTCCTAGGTTGGGGAATTTCTCCTGGATGATATCCTGCAGAGTGTTTTCCAACTTGGTTCCATTCTCCCCATCACTTTCAGGTACACCAATCAGACTTAGATTTGGACTTGTCACATAGTCCCAAATTTTCTTGAGGCTTTGTTCACTTCTTTTTACTCTTTTTTCTCTGAACTTCTCTTCTCCCTTCATTTCATTCTTTTGATCTTCAATCACTGATACCCTTTCTTCCAGTTGATCGAGTTGGTTACTGAAGCTTGTACATTTGTCATGTAGTTCTCATTTCATGGTTTTCATTTCCATCATGTCATTTAAGGACTTCTCTACATTGATTATTCTAGTTAGCTATTTTTCAAATCTTTTTTTCAAGGTTATTAGTTTCTTTGCACTGGGTTCGTACTTCCTCCTTTACCTCGGAGAAGTTTGATTGTCAGAAGTCTTCTTCTCTCAACTGGTCAAATTCATTCTCTGTCCAGCTTTGTTCCATTGCTGGTGAGGACCTGTGTTCCTTTGAAGGGGGAGAGGCGCTCTGATTTTTAGAATTTTCAGCTTTTCTGCACTGCTTTTTCCTCATCTTTGAGGTTTTATCTACTTTTGGTCTTTGATGATGGTGACGTACAGATGGGTTTTTTTTGTGGATGTCCTTTCTGTTTGTTGTTTTTCCTTCTAACATTCAGGACCCTCGGCTGCAGGTCTGTTGGAGTTCGCTCTGAGCCAGGCGCGGGACATGATCTCCTGCTGTGTCCTTTGCTAAGACCCTTGGTAAAGCACAGTATTAGCGTGGGAGTGACCAGATTTTCCAGATGTTGTGTGTCACGGTTTCCCTTGGCTAGGAAAGGGAATTCCCTTCCCTCTTGCACTTCCTGGGTGAGGTGATGCCTCACCCTGTTTTCGCTCTCAATCGTTTGGCTGCACCCACTGTCCTGCACCCACTGTCCAAAACACCCCAGTGAGATGAACCAGATACCTGAGTTGCAAATGTAGAAATCACCCGTCTTCTGTGTTGCTCACGCTGAGAGTTGGAGGCTGGTGCTATTCCTATTCAGCCATCTGGGCACCACCACCCTCCCCCCCGACTTTTTTTTCATTTTTAGATGGAGTCTCTCTGTGGCCCAGGCTGGATTGCAGTGGCACGATCTCGGCTCACTGCAGCCTCTGCCTTCGGGTTCAAGCGATTCTCCCGCCTCAGCATCCCAAGTAGCTGGGATTATATTGTGGGATCTGGCCAGCAGCCCACAATGCAACAGGGCTCTTTCTTTGTTCCCAGGTGGATTGGCAGGTCAAGAAATAAGACATACACAAGATAGTGATAGCTGGGTCCGGGGGTCAATGCCTTCTGGTCCTGTGATGCCGCCAACGCACTGGATATACCAGCATTTATTATTAAGTTTAGTGAGGGCGGGAGTAGGTTGGTGAGGGATTTAGGGTCGTTTAATGATGAGGTGAGATGGTCACACGGGGATGAAGTAATTCTTTAACATAAGTTTGATTATGAGGTTAGATGGTCACATGGGCATAAGGTAATTCTTTAACATAACATCGGTATGCAGAAGTACAGTATACAGAGATGAGAATTTGCAACCTAGTGTGTGCATCAACAATTTCTTTTTTATTTATTTATTTATTTATTTATTTATTTATTTATTATTATTATACTTTAAGTTGTAGGGTACATGTGCATAACGTGCAGGTTTGTTACATATGTATACTTGTGCCATGTTGGTCTGCTGCACCCATCAACTCGTCATTTACATCAGGTATAACTCCCAATGCAATCCCTCCCTGCATCAACAATTTCTAACGGAGCCTTAAAACAGAAACACATTTTATCCATAACATATGATTAGCAAGATATTAATCAGCAGTAACAGTTGCAGAAAAGCTGGTTGCAAACAATCAATAGAAACAGGATGTGAAACTAGACAACCAGTTAAACCAAAATATTCTCTGAAGGGAGTATGCCTTAACCCTAAAGAGACCTAGAAGAGCCGTGGCAAGATAAGGGCATTTATAACCCTATCTTATCCATATGAACAGGCGCCCCTCGTGTGTCCATTTATAGGCTCTCCACAAGGGTTGCATTCCATTCCCAGAGCTATGAACATCTGCTTTTCTGGGATAGGAATCTTGGTGATGTAAAATCTCCCTGACTACACATCCATTAATAGGCTCTCTGCATGGGGAAGCACATCACGCACTGTTGGCTCATTGTGGCAGCCCAACCTGGCATTGTCTTTACACAATCCTGCATGCAATTTTGTATTTACAATAATCAGGAGCATTTCATCTTTTATTCCATAGCAATGGTTTCAGGGGGTCTCCCTGCAGGACTACAGTTGTGCAGCACCACACTAGGCTAATTTTTGTAATTTTAATAGAGACAAGGTTTCACCATATTGACCAGGCTGGTCTCGAACTCCTGACCTTGTGATCTGCCTGCCTTTTCCTCCCAAAGTGCTGGGATTACAGATGTGAGCCACTGCCTCTGGCCCATAAGCCACACATTTCTTTGAGTTTTTGAATTCCAATCCAAGAGAAACAATTTGATATTTGAAGGATGGCTGCACACAAATATTTGCACACAAATAAAAATATTTGTAAATTGCACCACATGAGGGAGAGTACCAGTATGACTATCAGGACAAAAATATCATGAGGCTGGAATATTCACCTTAAGCAAGATGCAAACCAACTACAACAGAATAGGTCAAACAAGAAGCCAAAAGAGTCTAATCATTTTAACCAGGCAACACATTTGTTGATTTTTACAACTGAGTCTCTATAATACCCAATGTATTTATCCATGTACAACAAGAAGTGTCAGAAACTGCACAGGCTCCCCCCTGTTTAGCTGGTAGAGAGCAATTCTATTTTCTAGCATTGCATGTCTATGTTAAATTAAAACAGGGAGTGAGAAGAATAGGCAAGTATAGAAGTAGAAGCCTAAAAAAGCTCCATACATTTGAGGAAAAAGTTGTGTTAAAGATGCAGCTAACTTCAGCCTTTGGGTGGACTAAAGGATCTCTTGTTATGTAAAAATGTGTGAGCCACTTGCAGTGGCTTGTACCTGTAATCCCAGTACTGTGGGAAGCCGAGGCGTGTGGATCACCTGAGGTCGGAAATTTGAGACCAGCCTGACCAACATGTAGAAACCCCGTCTCTACTAAAAATACTGTTAGCCTGATATGGTTGCACATGCCTATAATTCCAGCTCCTAGGGAGGCTGAAGCAGGAGAATCACTTGAACCCAGGAGGCGAAGGTTGTAGTGGGCCAAGATTGTGCCATTGCACTGCAGTGTGGGCAACAAGAGAGAAACTCCATCTTAAAAAAAAAAAAAAGTGTGGTTGATGTGATATATCTGACACTGTTAACTTACTCTCAGAAGCTACTTCTTGTGAAATTCTAAGTACAGGATTATTCTGGGAAGCAAAGGAGACAGGCATAAGCAAGAACAAATTAAGAGAGGTAAGAGTCTCATCATGATTGACAGTCTTGTTCTGACATCTTGAGAAAAGCTGTCTGTCCACAGTGTACAGTCATTAACTTGTTGTGGTGGTTTGCAGTTTAAGTGTCTCTAAGTGATGGTGTTCAACATTTGGTGAGCTCTGAGTGGCCCACACCTCAGACACGAGGGTTTTACCATGAAATTTACACTGAGTTGTCTAGTTTGTATGGCTTCAGGAACAGAGCTGTTCTTGTTCTTAATGATTTCATTGGAGAAAATTTAATTGGAAGAACTAAAAGAATTCAGGGTCCAGTCCAGTCTACCAGTGGATTATAAATACTCAAAGATAATGAACAGTGGTTCAATATGGTAACAGGTGTACTACAGTTTTTCTTTTCAACATAATTTTTCTCTATATAGGGCTCTCTATTTTTGTCAATGATAATTCCAGTAGGATGAATTTGTTTGCAAAATAGGTTGAGTCTCACCGAACTTGCCTAGATTTTTTACCTAAGTGCAGCAAGAGTAGCAATCGATCATAGAGGATCTTTTTAAACTTTGCTTTGTTAGAAGTTTTATAAGACCCTCAGATTAAACTTTCAAAAACCTCTTGAGACTAGGAAGCCAAACCAAGGCCAACTTCAGACTTTGCCTGCATTCCCTATGGGTTTATTCTATGTATATTCTCAAATACAACATCCCAGTCAAAGCCTTGGTAACATAACCAATGTTTTCAAATGTGTCCTGTTATAAAGAGAGTAGATTCTTACTGAACTTATGCAAATAACTTTATTACCCTAAGCGTATGAATACTTATGAGTAGTTTCCCAATTCTGAGGCACTCAGATTGGGAGTAAAAATAAATGTTTCAATTTTTGTTTACAAAAGTATACTTTACCAAATTGCTGTAAGGTATAAATAGCTTAAAAGAGAAAGTTCATAAATCTGGAGAATAAAACATTCAAAGAATCAGCACATTTTCAAATAAAAAATTATGAAAACATTTTCCTTTCGATTATTTAGTGCAATAAAACTGTGGTGTTTTTTCTTCTTTGTCTTGAATTTCATGAAAGTATCAGCCTGTTCGTCAAAATTTTGAAAGTTTTCAGAGAGTCCAGGGGTATGATCTTGACGTTATCAGAAACTTGTACTCAAGAGTCGTTGTCAGAGTCTTTTCCATATATCTCCTTGAAAAAAAGCAATTTTGTACTGTAGCTGACTGTAAATACCTCGAGGAAGAACCAAAGCAACTGTCTGGGAATGACAAAGATTTAAAAGGACCATGGTTAAAAATCTGAGAATTTTATTAGGTTTATTATGGTAAAGACACAGCTCACAGAGAAATCTAGTTACTTCTGTGGCATATGACACTATGACTGCTAACATATTCGATTTCCAGAAATTTCATACAGTTTTTAGAACCCATTTTTAAAAAAATATTTTAATTTTTTTTTTGAGATGGAATCTCGCTCTGTCGACCAGACTGGAGTGCAGTGGCAGAATCTCTGCTCACTGCAAGCTCCAACTTCCACCTTCACGCCATTCTCCTACCTCAGTCTCCGGAGTACCTGGGACTTCAGGCGCCTCCCATCACACCCCGCTAATTTTGTTTTTGTGTTTTTAGTAGAGACGGTGTTTCACCGTGTTGGCCAGGATCGTCTCGATCTCCTGTCCTCATGATCTGCCGGCCTCGGCCTCCCAAAGTGCTGGGATTACAGACCTGAGCCATTGCGCCCAGCCTAGAATACTCATATTATTAACATTCCCATAAATGTTATTTAGAGAAGGTTTAGCATCACTTATCACTCATTTGAAAATGCTTTATATATATTTTAATATATCAAATAAGGTGACTTGTCCATTCATCTTCTGTTTCCCAACAGGATTACTGAGTTCTTGGTGTAGCCCATTAATAGTTAGGGCCAAAAACATATAGTCTCATGTATGTTCAAAAAGGTCCTTAGGTAATTCTAGTTCTTCTAGCTGAAAATCATTGATTTAGTTTTAAATTCTACCTATTACAACAAGAGTTCTCCATCCTCATTACACGTTAGTAGTGTCAGGGAAGACTTAAAAATTACCAATGTCTGGGTCCCTCTCCAGACCTTTAAACTGGAACTCATGGGTGGGGCTTGAGCATTCACATTTAAAAATGTTTTCCATTGATTCCAATGTGTAGCTATGTTTCCCATCAGATTTCTCTGATTTCTTGTGGCCTTCACTTTTTTTCTATTTTGGTATCATGATTATTTTCAGGTGTCACTTTCTGTCTTAGGCTTTATGTCCCCTGGGGTAGGGACGTTGCCTTCTTCATTTCTGTATCTTTTCTGAACTTGTGAATTGGTCATCAGGAAAAGGTCTCAAGCACACATAGGTTTTGTTCTGAGTCTCAGGTTCACAGGCTGATTCTAAAGTCTTTGTTCTCCAGGAGGTCAGAGATTGCTTGTGATGAAGGGTGTGGTTACATCTGTAGTGAAGATGGTGGAGGGGAGTTCACCCTGTTTTTAGGCATAGCTTTGAAACTAAGAATTTTATGTCTATATAGGTGAAGTGGCAGGGATGGGTAGGAAGACAGTTCTAATTAGGACGGAGGAATTATACTAGGAACTAGAGGTAAAGGAATTGAGAAGAATTGGTAAATAGAAGCAATTTGAGCTTACCAAATAGACTAGAGTAGACAGTGGAGATTCTTGATTAAGTGAATTAACTAGATTTTAGAAAGGTAATGAGGGAGTCATACGCAAGGAAGGTTTCAAAGTCTGGAGATAAGAAGTCAAGCAATACTTTAAGAAGTGGTTGAGCTTTATGGGAATGGAAAGAATTACACTGTTGAGAGATGTTAAAAATAATGAAAAGGGTTTCACAATATGAAATTGTGTTTCTCATTTGAATCTGAGCAACAAAAAAGCAGAAGCCGGAGATAATTAAGTATGAAAGGCATTGGGGTACAGGCAGCATAAAGGCCAGGGAGAAAGGGAACTGCAGGAATTAGTGCTGAGAAGCAGGAGTTCAGTGGAGGAAGGCGGAGATCCAGTCCAGATACAGGCAAATAAGTCTTTTCCCTCTCCCAAGCATGGCAGTCAGCCCTGCAGGATACAGGACAGGAGAAAAGGCCATCATACCTGCCAGACTTCCTGAAATACAGAAATGACATCACGGCTGCTATGTCGAATAATGCCAGGATAGATGTCCTCTTCTTAAAGGAGCTGTCATGGAAAGAAAAGAAAAGAAGGAATGGAGATGATGTTATTTTACAGGGGTGAACCTCAGGAACCAGCATGTGACATGAGGTACTCTATAAATGTTTCTTCAAGAAATGTATTATTTCTGTTGGAAAGTTGATGGGAGATGATTATATTCTTGCAGTTTTTATCCCCTCTCACCATATTTCTAGGTTTTTGATCAGTCCTCTGTCAATTCTCTACTGCACTCAGATATTTCCAAAAGCTTTCAGATGGGAGAAAGGCTAGTCGCTATTTTCTATGTCAGTAGAACTTTCCACCTTTCCACCTTTTCATGGTTGCATCTTTTTCTCAGTGTCTCTGTGGTGGCAACCATGAATGAGACCCTGTTAGGTCTCCATGGCAGGGACATGATTGACAGAAGGCCCAGGTCAGTACATTTCAAATACACCACCTCCTTTGCACAGAAAGCTTCCTTCCCACAGGCTCCCAGCAAGGGCATGAAAGCAAGCCTAGTTCTGTCAGGCTCTCTTTAACTTTAATGGGTGGCTGGTTGGAGGACTTCACATCAGCCTTGCAAAAACTCTTTTAGAACTGCATTGATACCTAAAACCTCTTTCTCTTTCTTTTTCACAAGAGTCAGCTTTGCATAGGGGTCTGTGGGTTCTCCCATACTACCTTCATGCCTGCCCCACATTCCCTCACATGTGTCTTCCCTGATTAATTATATGTCTAATCCCATCCTGGATGCGTCTCAGTTGGTAAAAACTAACATACCAGGATTGATTGTTTGCACTTAGTATTTTTTTCTTTCTCTCCCACAAGTAGTCAGTAACCATGTCCTAGTGTTTTATATGTTACCTCTTTTTCTATATATATATATATATGGAAATAGGTACTGTTGAGGGGCACGTCCTATGTGCCAGGCCCTGTGCTAAATACTTTACCTGTACCTTATTTAATTCACAAAATAATCCTGTCAGGTAGACATTATTTCCATTTTGCCGATGAAAAGACAGAAGCTTAGAGTAGTGTAACAACTTTCCTGGTGTCATATGGCTAGTAAAACCTAAAACCCTATTGCCAATGATGCAGGGATCCACTTACGAGAGACTTTGATCTTCTGGAATGTGGAACGTTCCTTGCCAGTGACTGAGTTACGAGCAGAGCAACCATAGATCCCGGTATGCTTTGTAGTAATTTTGGGGATAGAGAGCTCTTGTCCTGATTGCAGAAACTTCCCATTAATCGTCCAAGTATACTCTGCCGGTGGGTTAGAGTCCGCGAAGCAGGACAAGAAGAGGTTTTCTCCTGAACGGTAATTGGTGAATGGAGAGAAAATGCTGGGGTCGTGTGGACCATCTGGTGTAAAGAGAATAAAGCCACAGGTGATGTCGTCTGAGGAAAGGGGATGCTCCTGATCTCTTAAAGGGACTCCAGTGTCCCTCTGAGCCAAGACACACCCTCAAGGCCCAGCCAAACCTCTTCTGTGTTCACTGAGCCGAGGCATGAGGTATTCACGTGTTTCTGCCATCACAGGCTGTAGACCCCAAGTCTCCCATGACAAGAGCAGCCCCTCCCTTTATATTCTTGCTTAAGGCTGTGCCTAGCCAAGTTTTCCCAGGGCAGGGAGTCATGGCCAGCCCTGGTGTCCAGAAATAAAAGTATCTGTACTTGGACGTGAGAGAGACTGAGATGCCTGGCCTCTGGTCATTTGGATTTTTGCTGGTGGCCTGGTCCACAGAGGAACCAAAGATACAAAGGACATCCAGGGTGACTGGGTCACTGCAGATGCTACAAACTCGGTCCCATATTTCACATTCATAGGGACCTGTGTCATTTCTCATGACATTGGCTAGAATGAGGATCCTGTTTTTACTGGGTTGCTCTAGCCTGAGACTGACCGGGAGTCTCTGACTATTTAACTACCACATGTAGATGTAGCCCTGAGTCTTAGGTTCACAGGTTAAGGCTACAACATTCTTATTCTCCATGGGGCTGAAGTTGTTGCTGGTGATGTAGGCTTGAGAAGCTCCCCTGGGCAGATAACAGAGAGAAGATTGTCCTGTGTGGCACCTTTGATTCCTCCACAGGCATCCTTCAATCAGAGTTAGCATCTCCCACCTCTAAGCCCACCTGAGTCCTTGAAAGTCAATAGCTGGTGTGTGTGTCACAAGACAGATGCATGATGATCTAAGCGCTCAAAGACTGTGCGGCCGCCTGCTCTGTCTTAGGGAGCATAGACTTTCTCAAGTGTGAATTGAGCAGCAGTGTTGGGTCATGGACAGACACATCAGTGGGAGCCACAGCCCCTGTTACACCTTCCAGTCTCTCCCTAATCAGTTGACTGACTGGATCACCTTGGGTTCCTTACCTGGAATGTGCAACTGCTGGGCCCCTTCCAAATTCCATCCTACTTTGCCCTCTTAGATGTGATTTCTCTGCAGCTTCCATTTCCAAGGACATTCTAGAGATGAGTAATAATGGGACTTCCCATTGCCCTGAAACCCTGAAGATACTGAGCAGCCTGGCCTGGGACTGGATATTTCAGCAGAAATAAGACAGGGGAGACCAGAGTCAAGCCTGGAGGTCAGTTCAGTCATCAGGCAGTGGAGGCACAAGGTGGGGCAGTTTTCTGCAGGTGTTTCATGATGACTTTCTTGAGCCAGTGACCTCCAAGGATAGAGCAGAGTGCAAGGAATGATCTAGAAAGAGTGAAGGGGACAGGCAAGAGCTGGTGGCTTTGGAGCAGAACCACATTCCATGTTCTGGGTCCTTTATGTTTCCTCTCCTTCTGCAGAGGACAGGTGAGGACTATGTGGATCCTTCCAGAAATACATGTGGACATTTGCAAATGCAGAACTGACTTGGGGAAAGGGTGGGAGTTAACTCCTGGATATCTGGTCCTCATGGACCATGTGTGTTTGATGGATATGAGACAAATTTTGGGAGAAGTTTTGCAAATATTTTCTTTCATTGTACACTCTACGCTCCGATTCCATGGGTTTGACTAATCTAGGGACCACATGGAAGTGGATTCCAGAGTGAATCTGAGAAGAGACTGGTGGTTGCCAGGAGCTGGGAGTGGGGAGAATCAGAAGTTGTTCATGTGTGTGCAGTTTCAGTTATGCAAGACGGGGAGGTTCTAGAGATCCGCTGTACAGCTTGATGCCTACAGTTCACACAGATTGAGTATTTCTTATGCATAAGACTTAGGGCAATAAGTGCCTTGAATTTCTGACATTTTTTGATTCTGAAATATTTGTCACATACTTACTGATTTAGCATCCCAAATCTGAAAGATTCAAAATCTAAAATGCTCCAGTGAGCATTTCTTTTCAGCATCAGATTAGTATGCAAAAGTGGGAGGTGATAGGCCAAATACATTCTTGCTCTTTTTTTTTTTCTCTCACTATATTTCTTGCTTGGTGATTAGTTTTTGGTCAGTTGCATACTGGCCATGCTGCACTTGTATATTTTTGAAGGCTTTGGGATGTGAGAAATAATGATTGCTATCTTCTATGTCATCAAAATTTTCCACCTTTTCATGGTTGCATCTTTTCCTCAGTGTCTCTGTTGTGGCAGTCATCAATAAGAGCCAGTCAGGTCAAATTTTGAACAGATTTTTGTAATTCTGCAAAAAATGTTACTGGGATTCTGGTAGGGTTTGCGTTCAATCTGCAGCTCACTTTGAGTAATATTGTCTTCCTAACAATATTGATTCTTCCAATCAGTGAGAATGAATTGTCTTTCCATATATTGATGTTGTCTTTAATTTCTTACGGTAATGTTTTGTAGTTTTCAAGGTATAACCCGTAGACCTTTTAGGTTAAACTTATTCCAAAATATTTTATTCCTTTTGATGTTAATGTGAATGGAAATTCTTTTCTTAATTTTCTTTCAGATTGTTCATTGTTACTGTATAGTCTAAAGAATGATGTAGAAGGAGTGAAGGGTACAGGCAAAAGCTGGTGGTTTTGGAGCAGAAACATATTCCCTGTCCTGGGTTTTTGATTTTCCCTCTCCCTTTGCAGAGGGCAGTTGGCTCTTCCCTAATAGCCAGAGAGACTTCACTGGAAAACATATTGGCAATGCTCCAGGGATCCACTTACCAGGGACTATGATCCTCTTGATTATGTGATTTGTTCCACTAGTGGCTGAATTATGCATGAAACAGACATAGACCGCTCCATATGTTTTAGTGATTTGGGGGATAAAGAACACTTGTGCTGATTGCTGGAACTTCCCATCAATCAAGCAAGAAAGCTCTGCCAGTGAGTGAGAGTCTGTGAGGCAGGATAGCTTGGGGACTTTCCCTGTATGGTAATAGGTGTATGAAGAAGACATGGTGGGGGTATTCAGACCATCTGGAGCAAAGAGAATAAAGTCACAGGTGATGTTGTCAGAGGGAAGGGAAAATTCGGGTCTGTGGAAGGACCAGAGTGACCCTCTGAGCTAAGTCACAACACTGAAGTCCCGGTCAAATCCCTGCTGTGTTGACTGATCTGGACCCCGAGACATTGACCTGTTTCCCTCATCATAAGCTGTGGACCCTGAGTCTACCATGACAGGAGCAGCCTCTTCTCTCCCATTGTTGATCAAGCCTAAGCCTACCCTTAGTAGTCATGGCCAGCCTTGATGTCCATGGGTAAAGGTCTGTGTCCTTGCACCTGAGAGGGACTGGGAGGCCTGGCCTCTGGCCATGTGTATTTGGGATGGCAGCCTGGCACACAGAGGAACAGAAGATACTCACAGATGAGATTCAGGGTGACTGGGTCACTGCGGCTGGAACTCACTGGGCTCTTCACTTCACATTCATAGGGTCCTGCAGTATACTGTGTGACACCAAATAGAACGAGGGTCCTGTTGTTTTCGGACAGCTGCAACCTGGGACTGATAGGGAGGCTCTGGCCATTTATCCATCACAGGTAGCTTGCGTTCTGAGTGTCAGGATCACAGGATAAGATCACGGTCTCCGTGGCCTCCCTGGGGTTTAAGTTGCTGCTGGAGATGGAGGGCTTGGGAGTCTCCACTGTGGAGATAACAGAGAGAAGATTGCCCTGTGTGGCACCTTTGATTCCTCCTAAGACATTTTTCAATCAGAGTTGGCATTTCCCACCACTCAGCATGTCCAAGTCCCTAAAAGCCCATGGCAGTTGTGTGTGTTACAAGACAGATGCATGGCAATCTGAGGGCTCAGAGATTGTGAGGCTACCTGCTTTATGTGTTAGAAGCACAGACTTTCCCAAGTGTGAATTGAGCAGCAACATTGGGCCATGAAAAAACATGGGACCAGCAGTCACAGCCCCTGGTGCCTCTCTGAGTCTCTCCCTCTCCAACTGCCCGCCTGGCCCACCCTGTGGTCCTCAGCTGGAGCATGCAGTGCTGGAATCTTCTTCGTTTCAGTCTTACTTTGCCCCCCAAGGTATGCTTTCTCTGCAGCTTCCCCTTCCAAGGACATCCTAGAGATGGATGATGGAACTTCCAATGTCCTTAAACCCTTTGGGTACTGGGAAGCCTGGCCTGGGACTGGGTACTTCAGCAGAAATAACACAGGGGAGACCAGAGTCAAGCTTGGAGGTCAGTTCAGTCATCAGGGAGTGGAGCTACAAGGTGGGGCAGTTTTCCCAGCTGTCTCATAGTGACTGACTTGAGCCAGTGACCTCTAAAGATAGAGCAGAGTCCAAGGAATGACCTACAAAGAGTGAAGGGGACAGGCAAGAGCTGATAGCTTTGGACCAAGACCATGTTCCATGTTCTGGGTCCATGATGCTCCCTTCTCCCTGTAGGGGGCAGGTGAGGACCATGTGGATCTTTCTAGAAATACATGTGGATGTTTGCAAATGCAGAACTGATTGGTTGAAAGAGCGAGCATGAACTGATGATGGAAGTCTGGCCCTCATGGTCCGTATGTCTTTGATGACTATTAGACCAATATTTGGGAAGAAGTCTTGCAGATACTTTCTCTCATTAGACATTCTACTCTCTGATTCTTTGAGTTTGACTACTCTATGTACCTCATCTCAGTGGATTCCAGAGTGAGTCAGAGAGTAGAATAGTAGTTTCCAGGAGCTAGGGTTGGGGGAATAGGGCATTGTTCCGTGGCTGTGCGGTTTCAGTTATGCAGGATGAGGAGGATCTAGAGCTCTCCTGTGCAGCTTCATGCCTATAGTTCATACAGATAAAGTGTTCCTTATGTAGAAAGCTTAAAACCAAGTGTTTTGTATTTCTAACTTCTTTTTAATTTTGGAATATTTGCAGTAGATGTACTGGTTTAGCATCCCACATCTGAAAAATTTAAAATCCAAAATGCTCCAGTGAGCACTTCTTTTTAGCATCACATCAGTGGTCAGAAGGGTTAGATTTTGGAGCATTTCAGAATTTGGATTTCTGGATTTGGGATGCTCAATTTGTAATACTGTAATTTTCCCATAAAAAGTTCTCAGGAATTTAGACGTCATGCTATGTTCTGACTCCAGTAACAACAACAACAGCAAAATTTGGAGGAAACATTGAAGGTTGTCATAAGTGGAAATTGTTACGGATGGTCCAAACATCTAAGATCAATTGCTGGTAGTAGTATTTCTCTTGATACCCAATTAAGGTTTAGGTGTGGGGTGAATTCAGCAGAATCACATTATGCTCAAAGAAAGATGCCAAAGGTGATTTGAAATTAGCAAGTCCTTAAGTAGAGAGAGTCCCGTTTAAAGGACAGAACTAGTCAGTGTGTCAATTACATAAAGAGACGAATGATGCCAAATTAAAAGAAGTGATGTGTGTTATGTTAGTAAATATAGAAAGAACTCCCTGTTTCTAATTTCTGTGCAGAGTTAGGAAAAATTTGAAGGAGCCCAAAACAGGTATGTGAAATGCTTTTTTCATTTTCTGTTAACCTCAGGAAATACAACTAGAGTTTCAGTTTGTGTGAATTAGGAAGAGTCTAAGTGAGAAGCCAATAGCTCGTGTGTCCCCCACATGAAGAACCCCAACTTATGAAAATGGCATCCTAAGGATGAAACAATTGTTTGTAGCACAGGCCATAAAACTATCAGGTAGCAGCCACCTGACCACCTCCAACAGGTCCCCGAAACCATCAGTATTCCCATTATGTGTATGTTACAGCCTTGGTAGTTGTCCCACAACTACAAAATTGAAAAATTGCTATTGTCAATACAAAATATTAAATATGAAGTTGAATATGTTGTTCCACTTTTTTTCCCTCCATTCTTTTTGAACTTCCCTGTTTCAGTTTTGGAAGTTTCTATTGTCACATCCTCAAGCTAGGGATTCCTTCCTGAGCTGTGTGCATTCTACCAGGAAGCATCAAAAGCATTCTTCATTTCTCTAACAGCACTTTTTTTTTTTCTGAGACGGAGTCTCGCTCTGTTGCTGAGGCTGGAGTGCACTGGCACTATCTTGGCTCACTGTAAGCTCCGCCTCCCGGGTTCACCCCATTCTCCTGCCTCAGCCTCCTGAGTAGCTGGGACTACAGTCTCCCGCCACCACACCCGGCTAATTTTTTGTATTTTTAGTAGAGACTGGCTTTCACTGTGTTAGCCAGGATGGTCTCGATCTCCTGATCTCATGATCTGCCCGCCTCAGCCTCCCAAAGTGCTGGGATTACTGTCGTGAACCACTGTGCCAGGCTAATCTCTTAGGGATTTTAACGAGTTGCTGACTTTTGAGTTTGGTCAGGTTTTTACTTACTGTTAGAACCGAGTGACAAATTTCAAGCTTGTAATATGCCTGAAAGGAAACCAGAAATTTCTAGGAAGTGACTGGAGAATGTGAACTCCATGGTAGATTGAGGATGGAGTCACGAGTGAAATGGGTGAAATGAGCCCATGGGCTTTGGGCACCGCAGGCCTGTCCAACAACTGACAGCCTGGTGAGTCAGTGCAAAGTTTACAACAGTGATAGCAAACTATCATGGCTGAATCCATCTGGCATCTAGTCTCAGGCTGGCTGTCCTCATTCATTCCTGGACATAGGCCAGGCTAACCATGGGAGGAATTTAGTTTATATCTTAACTTTGAAGCAAGAATAATACTAGTTCCTCCATAACACTAATACCCTTCTTTTGCCCAGGGATTACCTTTGTAAAACTGGTGAAAGACCATGAGAGTAGGACTATAGGAGGGAAGTGAATTCTGCTAAAATGGAGGCATAGTTTCTATAAACACTGCTCAAATGTCATTTGGCCAGAGTTTTCAAAATTTGTAACTAATTACTCCTATAGATAACATCACTATTGTATAACCTGAGGTTGGTCTTTTGAGATGTTTCTCATTCTTTGCCTTCTGGCAAAGAGCTGACCTCATCCATACCCATGACTAATGGCTCAACCAGTCACGTGGTCCCCACCTAGAGGCAGATTCAAGCAGAAACAGATCATTTCCCTCCGCCCGCATGATTTCATCCTGAAACAGTCAGCAGTACCCATTTTTTAGTCCTGTGCCCCTGAAACTATCCTTGAAAATCTCTAACCCCTGATCCACTAGGGAGGCTGATTTGAGTAATAATATACCTCCGTCCTCCTATTTGGCAGACTTGGAGTCATTAAAATCTTTCTTTACTGCAAATCACCATCGGGATAAATTGTGTTTTTTTTTTTGTGCAGGAGGCCAGAAGAACTTGTTTGGGAATTACAAGAGTGGATGGAGGAGCTACCTATCCCTGTCCCACAGTCTTGTCCACAGAACAGCCTCACAAAGGGACAGAGCCCTGGATGGGGATACAGTGGAAGCTCATTCTCTTAGTGACCTGGGGACATTGGCTCGAGAGGAAGCCTGGCAGGAGTCGAAACTCCAGGTGATTTCTGTACCTTTCCTATTTCCTGGGAGGTGGGCCAGGCCACAGTGTTAGCAGGAAGGTAACAGAGCAGTCAGCCTAGTTAGAAGGATTATCTGGGGAAAGCCAAGAAGTGGAGGAAGAAGCTGTGCAGGACAGGGCTTGCCAGTTAGAATGAAATGGGAGGAAGATGAGGGACACAGAGAAGCAGAGAGAGGCAGAGGCAGTATGGCAGAAACAATTGGGCCTACAGTGACTTCAGAGACCACAGGGACTAGGTGCCCCAGCTCAAGAGTCCAGGACAAGGGAGCCCTGAAAGCCCTCCAGTGGCCAAGGAGCTTCAGAGTTATATTAGGTGGGGTGGCATTAGGGACAAGAATAGTGGGGGGATGAAACATGCTTGTCAGCCTGTGAAGAACAAGGGACAGGTGTGGCTAGAACTTCGTAGGATTCTGCATCCACGATCCAGTCCCTAAAGAGGTTATGGATCATTCATTTCTTCATTCAATTCCTTCATTTGTTATGTGAGAGCTCCTGAGTGTGTGTCTCTCACTGGGCCTGTGCTGTTGCAGTGTGTGAGTGGGGAATGAAAACAAGGTCCTCTCCTTTATCTTGTCATGCCAGTGACATGGACACTTTGGGAAACACAGGATTTCAGGTTCAGGGATAGGGGTTAAGATATGCGGGGGAGGCCTGGACATTTTTTGCACTGATTCTGACAGTTGAGGCAGGTGATTTAGCTCTGAAGCACAGACTAATCAGCTGACCATTTGCTCTCACTCCTCTGAGGTTTGGATGTCTAAGAAGAGAGGATTTGAGCCAATAAATGACTATGGGGTCCTTGGAACCCAATAATTCATCACTTCTAGTGGAGAAAAGGATGGGCCTGTGGCTGCAGACAGACCTCATGTGACCCTGATCTGCCTTTTGTGTTTGTGTGACTGTGGTTCAGTGACTGTGACTTCTTGTGCCTCGGTTTTCTCTCACTCAAATAAGCCAAATGGGAAATGGACTGTGGGTTTTCATGCTATCTGTGAATAAATTGTAGATTTTTCACAGTCACCTGACCTAATGCTTGGCACAGTGGAGGTGTTCACACAAACAGCATTTATTATTATTCACTTCCATGAGAGAGCACCTTTAGGTCAGATCCCTGTGGACAAGCTGCTGCCAGGTACATTTTCTCTCTTCTGTTTCTGCTTCTGGGGACATTAGACTTTCTATGGAGTGTCCTAAGCCTCACAAAGCCATTGGCTGATGGCCTACAAAGCTTGTCTTTCTGTCCTCTCCACTCTGAGTGTCAGGTGAAGAAAGCTCTGTCCTTGCCCAGATGAGGCTCTGAGGGCTGAGCCCTGGCTGGTGAGCAGCTCCAGGAGACACAGTCCTCAGACAGCTGGTAAATCACCGGTGCCAGTAAGCCCAGCCACAACCCAGCCATGGCACAGGCTCCTCAGCTTTATCTGGAGTAAGGATTTAGGGACAGGGGTCTGGGGTTGAGGCTTCTTGGGCTGAGCTTCTCTGGGAGTATCTTAGGGGGCCTCTTAGGCAAAGCCCTACTCAGTTCTCCAGGGTCTTTCTCAGGGTCAAGTTTATGAAGAGGGCATGAAGTGCTTAGCTGAGACTGATCTCCTCCTGCTGCGCACCTCCCCCATCACACTGTCCTTCCTGTGCAGCAAGTGTCTGCAGGGTCTGGAGGCAGGAAAGGAATTCTGATCTGTTGAAGTTTGTCTCCTCTGTGTGTGTCCTGCACTAAATGCCAAAACCCCAACATGGGACATAATGCAGAGAGGGACACAGGCAGAGTTAAGCCTGACCATCCTGTGTGTGCAAAGTAGAAGTGACCCCCAACCCCCAACACCCAGGGATCATGTGGAATCACTCACGGTATAAGGTGTAATGTCCAGTTACTCCTTTAGTGCTATCACCTCGCTTTATGATTTGTATGGTGTAGGATCCTGTGTCCTTCCGGGTGACATTCTGGATCAGCAGGGATGCATTGGAATATACTGTTTCTCGTCCACTGTATGCAGGCCCAAATATAATCATTTCAGTGTCTATTACATATGATGTAATGTAATTGTGGCTATCCGTTATTTGCCCTTTGTACCAGATGTAGCCAGTAGGATTCTGGGGCAAATTGTGGACAAGTAGAAGAACATCCTTCCCCTCAGAAACTTCGGTTGGCTGAGCTTCAATCGTGACTTGGGCCGCGATAGGTGGGTTCCAGAAGATGAAAAGTGATGCTAGGAGGTGGAGAGAGCATCAGTCAATATTGAGACCTATGTATTGGGGTGAAAAGATGGGGCCCTGGAACCTGAGAAGATCTCTTCAATCATCAGCCTTGAAAACACACACACACACACACACACACACCCCTTTTCTGTGTGTGTGTGTTTCAAACTGTCCCACTGGGTCAAAGTCAGCAGTACGACCCTCATTCCTTCAACACTTCCAACCTTGGCATTTTTCTGTTTGGAATCCTCTTCCCCAGAGGTCTGCACGGCTCCCTCCACACTGCCCTCAGGTCCTGCTCACATCAGGGCATCCTTAGACTTCTTTCCTAACACCTCCTTCAGAGACACTGGGTCTTCCCTTTCTGATCTTTTTCTGCTCTGCTCCCTTCGGAGCTCTTATTAACATCTGACCTCACATTCTAGATCTCTTTGTCTGTCTATCTTGCTTCCCATGAGAGCATGAGTTTCCTGAGGACAAGGACTTTTGATCTAGGTTGCACCCCAGTGCCTCGGACAGGAGGCAGACTCCTGTACATGTGAGAGTTCCCAGGGTCCTCCATGCCTGGTGGTTTTTTTTCTCTTTCCCCAATTGTTGAGGTTTTTGGCTGAGGACAGTGTTTCATGCCCTGCTTATATTTTCATTTGAAGTGTCATCTGACAATAGGTATTATTATCATTTTTCAAAAAGTGGTGGCCAGTGATAACTAACCAGGAAAATAGAACACTTGAGATTTTCCTACCTCTTACCAATTCCAGTTCAATGTGATTTTCCTGTTTTGACCCCTGTCCCTCTCTGGTATATATTCCCCTATGCAGGCTCCAACAGAGCCTTCTTTCCTGCATTTTTTTCTGGGTTTTTTTTTTTTTTTTTTTTTTTTTGTGAGACAGAGTCTCATATGGTCACCCAGGCTGGCATGCGGTGGCGCAATCTACACTCACTGCAACCTCTGCCTCCCAGGTTCATACAAATGTCCTGCCTCAGCCTCCCAAGTAGCTAGGATTACAGGAGCACACCACCACGCCTGGTTAATTTTTTGCATTTTTAGTAGAGACAGGGCTTCACTGTATTGAGCAGACTGCTCTTGAACTCCTGCCCTCATGATCCACCCACCTCAGCCTCCCAAAGTGCTGACTCCTTTTGTTTTTTAGAACCCCATCCTTCCAAGAGACCCCATCCAATCATTCTGCTTCCTCCTCCTGTTCTGTCCCAGGAAGTTCTCTCCTCACCTGTGAGCAGGAGCTGCTTCCAGGTGATGTGCAGTGTGCAGGGAGGGACTGAGAGGGGTCCCATGGCCAGTGCGGCCTGTGTGTTCTCCTCTGTGGAGATGAGCCTGGGATCCAGAAACTTTCTGAGCACGGCTGTCAGCTGTGCTGTCCTTCCTCCTTCTGTGCTGAGCCTCTTCCCGGGGCAGGAGCACTTCTCTGGCTCATGGGCGGGGTCTGTGCCCAGGACACCTGTCTGTCCCCTCCCCTCTCACTCCTCCCTCCTAGTCCCGCCTTCTCTTTTACCTTTTGTGTGTGTGTCAGGTCCCTGGGAATTGTGGAGGCCTCCGCCTTTTTCAGCAGTGATTCTGTCACCAAACCTTGGCACACACTATGTGCAGAAACACAAACACACACACAAAAGAGATGCACATGGACACACACAGTCACACACATGCCCTGTAGGTTGGGCAAGCACAGTCCTGGGCCTCAGCCTCCTGCTGTCTCCATGGTTCTGGGTCAGTGTGCACTTTCTTCCCCTTTGCCCTCTTTCATCCCCATCTGGCTCTCCCCTTCAGTGCAGAAGGCTGGAGCTGCGCCAGATCCCTGTTACAGGGACACCCCATTGTGCTGTGGGTGAGCTGTGTGTTGCCTGGTGACAGAGACCCTTCCTTTCTTTAATTGTGTCTAGCTTGGCTGCAGCTTCCAAGGATGGACATTCAGGACCTTGGTGTCCCAGAGGAGACTGTCCTTCCTGGAGGTGTGCAGGGTGAATCTCTCATGCCTTTTGGGAGGAGAGGCCTGTGCTGGTTGCTCAGTGGGGGCTGTGAGTCCCATGGTCAAAGGACAGTTCTCAGTCACTCTATTGCTCCCTGGGGACTGGTGGCTGAGCTGGGGTTCAGGGTTTCTCCTTTCTTCCTGACCATCTTTGGTATCCTCTCTTCTCTGCCCAGCTGATTGTCCTGTGATTACACCTTCCTTGTGGTGGTGCAGGAGGAATTGGGGAATTACCCAGGAACCCCGTGGAACATAGCTCATTGAGACACCGGAAGGAGAGCCTGGGACAGAGCAGGGGTTCAGAGCTGGATAGATTCATCCCGACTTACTCCGTGGTCATGATGGGCTCAGCCCTCCATGTGCTGACATACCCAGGGGTCTGTCCTGAGGGTTTTGACCTGGCCAACCTGCTCTCTGTAGAGGAGGAACAGGCAGTCGCCAGAGAGCCTGTCTGGAGGGACGCTGCTCACACCTGAGAGGGCGGTTGGGGGATGTGTTGTGTTCTGGGCGCAACAAGCAATAATACCCCCTTCTCCTGGCAGGGACACAGGAGAAGTCTGTCTTCCCAAGGGACAGCCAGGGGTAGGTGGCCACATCCTGGATGGTGCCTTGTCTGACCATCACATGGGCTCTGAGCCCTACGGGTTGCAGTGGGCAGGCAGGTCACAGGGTGCCTGACTGATTCCCGGGGAGGCTGTGAGCCCTCAGGCAGCCGCTGTTCTGTGTCAGCGCTAGGTTTGGCCTGGGATGCCCCAGAGTACAGGACAGATGGAGCAGGGGTGGGCATTTAGGGAGCAGTGACAGAAAGAGTTGATGAGGATGGAGGGAGGTCACGAGGGGAAAGCGCACAGTGTGGCGCCGCGTGCCTGGGACACAGCAGGGGTTCAGAGCTGGAGAGATTCATCCCGACTTACTCCGTGGACGTTGCTCACACCTGAGAAGGCGGGTGGGGTTGAGTTCTGTTCTGGGATCAAAGAGCAATAATACACCCTTCTGGTGTCCCTGGATGTCATGAGTGCTCATAGTGTCATGCTGCCTTGGCATTCATTTTTTAAGGTGTCAATTTATTTGCCTCACATCAGAGGCAGGCCTTGCTCACCTTGGTAGCCTTAAAAAAGGATGAGTTCGTGTCCTTTGTAGGGACATGGATGCAGCTGGAAACCATCATTCTCAGGAAACTATGGCAAGAACAGAAAACCAAACACCGCATGTTCTCACTCATAGGTGGGAACTGAACAATGAGATCACTTGGACTCGGGAAGGGGAACATCATACACCAGGGCCTATCATGGGGAGGGGGGAGGGGGGAGGGATTGCATTGGGAGTTACACCTGATGTAAATGACGAGTTGATGGGTGCAGCACACCAATATGGCACAAGTATACATATGTAACAAACCTGCACGTTATCCACATGTACCCTAGAACTTAAAATATAATAATAAAAAAATAAAAAATAAAAAAGAAAACAGTATGCATGCTTTATTCTTCTAGAATAATTATTAATGTAATGTTTTACAATGTATCTCTCAAAGGAATGGTGAGAATCATCTACATAATATATGTTTTAGGTGGTCTTTTCTATAATTGCAGCTTTCACATGTTCTTATAGAAACCATATCCTTCGGTAACACACAGGCAGTATCTCTTTGTTCATTTCTACTGGGAAATCTTTATGCAGCGTAGAGAGAGTCACATTTCCTAATGAGAGATGGAAAGCATCTGACTACCAGAAAAAGTGTCCAAATTCTGCCGGTATGATCATGGTGCTGCAGGTGGAGGTCAGTTTAAGGAGGTGTCAGGCAAAGGAATTTTGAAAGTCTTTTTTTTTTTTTTTTTTGTTTATTTTTTGGGTTTTTTTTGTTTGATTGTTTTTTGGGTTTTTTTGTTTGTTTGTTTGTTTGTTTTTTATAAAATCGTGGACAGAATCCACCACCTGGACCCACCACATGTTGGATGGATGAGGGACAGAAATGGTGCTCAGTAAATTGAAAATGAAATCCAGGAGTGCAGAAGAGGTTTGAGAGGTCAATGGATGTGAGAGGCGAATGGGTGAATGATGAGAATGTTCAAAATATCTTCTTTCTCCATAATAGGAGAGCATTTAGGCCCCTGAGCCAGACAGTGTCCAGGCCAGGGGGAGCAGGATGTTGTCAGCTCTCCTGGTCAAAAGTGAGACTCCAGCAGTGTCCAGTTACTTGGTCCAGTTTGGGATTTATTCCTATTTTAAAAATGATCCAACAGTATACAATTTTGAAAATATACAAAAATCCCTATGCTACCATTCATAGATAGACAAGATGGCCCTAAGATGGTGAGAGAATCAGAATGGTGTTTGGGTTTACATTGTGTATTTTTTTCTACCAATATCTACAGAATTCCCTACATCAATTTTTTAATGTAACCCAGTGGGTGTCATTCCCTTTCACAGTTACAGACATTTCCAGTTTACGGTTACAGACCCTTGGATAACCCATACCCTTTCTACTCTGAGGTACAGGCAGCCATGTGGCATCACCTCTAAACATGCCTTCTGGGACATCAAATTGCTGATTAAGTAAAAGTCATTTCAATAGATATTGAAGACCTCCATTTTACCCCTCTCACACTTGTAATTCTGCTACCAAGAGGTGATGAGTTTTAGTGTTTTGCTTTTATATATTAGTGTAGATTAATGCTTCCACCAGGGGCAATTTTTTCATTCGGAAAAGCATTTGGCAAAGTCTGGAGACATTGCTGGTTGTCAGAGCTGGGGGAGGGAGTCCTGCTGGCCTTGAGCGGGTAGAGTCCCCAGATAGTGCTGAACATTCTAGAGTTCACAGAGCCCCATCAGCATGACCACTACAAAGCTCAATGCTGAGGAGGAGTGGAGAGCCCTGATGTGCTTCCCCTAGGTTCCTGGAGCTTTTTACCTTCTCCTTCCATCAGTCTCTACCACTTTCTCACCTCAGCTTGCTCCTTGAAACTTAGTGCCCTCCGCTTGAACTTTCCCTTAGTTTAAGACCTGTTGTAATCTCTGGACGTCCTTGACCTCTTTCTGATCCTTAGCAGGGTGTCCTCTAGAGAGCATCCTAACATTTCCTGGAGCTTCTCAGGATCCAGATGCCACTGCCCTGTGTGGGCACCAGGGATATGGCCATGTGCCTGTGTCCCTAAAGTTCCTGTCACTCAGGACATTTGTGTGAGAGCAACTGCGGTGATACTACCCTCCCCTACTTTTCTTGGAGCATAAAAATATGTACAAACCTTGTAGAGTAAAATTTCTTAATGCATGTCAAAGTTTAAAAATTACATATTTTTCCTCCCAAACTTTACTGGGAAAAATTTATCACATTACCAGTCATGAAAAATGACACCTAATCAGGGTTATTCACTCTATTATTTGTTTAACAGCAAAATATTGGGAAAAACCTAGACTTTCACCAGCACGATGCTTGCTAAACAGATTACCTTGTATCTACACAGTAGAATATCATGCAGCTGCATTAAAAGTATAGAATCGTTCAGTTATTCATATGGAAACACCTCGTTGTTCTATTTTAATTATAGCATCTAAACATCACAGAATAAGATGCAGTTTTTGTACTAGATCTGACCTTAGAACATTATTTTTACTGTTTCTTTTTTTTTAAATTCATAGAGAGAATGTCTTACTCTCATACACAGGCTGAAGTGCAGTGATGAGATCATAATTGAGTGCAACCCCAACCTTGTGAGTTCAAGCGATTCTCCTGCCTCAGCCTGTTGAGTAGCTGGAATCACAGGCACGTGCCACCATGCCTAGCTAATTTTTTTGTGATTGTTTCTGTAGAGATGGGGTTTCACCCAGGCTGGAGAAATCCCAGGCTTTTCTCAAACTTCTGGGCTCAAGTGATCTGCCCACTTTCACTCCCAAAGTCCTGGAATTACAAGCAAGTGTCATGACACCTGATTCTGCATTTTTTTTTTTTTCAAATTGGACTGCAGTCTACGCACTCATCTCTTTCCCCATCAGGTAATTTCTATTTTTCCTCAATTTCTCTACCATATGTGCATGCCAAAATCCAGATGTATTTGCTTTTGTTTAGAATTAGATTTTTTTTTCTTTAATGAGAAGCCTTAGGAATGGTCTCCTAGCCAATTTTCAAGATTCTAATCTTCACTGTCTAAGCCATATGTTTGCATTTCCAGATATTGATTAAGTCACTGGTAGGGCACTTAAAGCCTCCCAATGCCTGTACCATCCCTCAAGCGTATCTGATTTGGCTGATGTGTGATGTAGCCCAGGAATTGGTTGTTTAAAAATGCTTTCAAGGAAAAGAGTCATTTTGCAGTGGAGGAACTTTAACGCAGTGATCAAAGTTAAGATCCCCAGTAATCAGAGATAACGACACATTATGGCATTCTAATATAATTGATGGAGAAGGTGCAGCATCATCCCTGTGGTATTCTTCTACAAACTGTATAACCTGAGTTTAATTGTGAGAAAATATTAGAAAAGTCCAAACTGAGAGTCATGCTACAGAATAAGTAACCAATACTCTTCAAAAATGTGAAGCACTTTAACGTATGTCCTAACTTCCCCAGATCAAAGGAGACTGAGAAAACAGTACAGTGAAGAGCAATATGTAATACGAGATTGGATCCTGGTCCAGAAAAAGGACATTAGTCAGAACATAGAGGATATTTGGATAAGGTCTCTACAGGCATTCATTTTACGTGTTAATAATCATTTATTGATTTTGATTATTAGGTGCATATCTACAATGTTAATATTTGGGGAAGCTGAATGAAAAGCATATGAGGACTTTGCCTATTTTTGGAACATTTTAGAAAGTCTGAAATTATTTCAAAATTAAACATGAAAAGAAAAGAAAAGAAATATAGATCTTTTAGATATTTCTATTAAGTTGCCAAAGTTGAAGATCATTTCCCAGCTTATCTTGCCTAATGTTTGTCAGAGTAATCTTCCTGGAAATGCTGTTTGTCATGTTTGTGACCTTATCAAAACTTTCCAGTGACTTCTCTTATCTGTAGGATGAAGTTCCCATTACGTAGGCTGCCATTCAGTGTCCTCATAGCATGGCCCTAATCTCCCTTTTTTTTTGATCTGTGTTGAAAGACCTGACCAACATTTTACTTTCTTATGGCCAAACGTGTTCTAATTTTTTCTTGCTTGTCTGATGCCCTTCCCTGTCTTCTCAACAGTGGGACTTCAGTCAAGGTGGTGGGCAATATTGTAGAAGAAAAATTGTAAAGATAGTTATAGGAAATAGTCACAAACCTTCTTGGAAGTCTGGGGGTTTGCATAGCTTCAGTAAAAGGGGTAGCTGAAGGCAGCTGAATTATCTTAAAAGCTTAGGGCATAGATACACAGGAATGTAGAGGAGTTTATGTAAAGAGCTTGTTTACTCAGGAGGTCCTAAAGCCAACATTTAATCTTATGCTGGGGGGACTACTCTTGGGGAGGTCGGCAATGTCAATTACCTTCTAGTGGTGTTTACTCAAGACCTTTGTCATTTAATCTATACTAAATAATGCGAACTTCACTGGCTGATAAGTGCCTTTGCTGTTAACTCTTTTCGGGACCCTTCTAGGTATCCGTGAACTCCACCATCTAGCCTGCTCTTTCACTGGCTATTTGTGTCTGAGTGTATTTGTTCATCTATTGCTGCATCAGGGTCTGCCAGTTGGACCCAGACAGTTGGTGCCCCGTGTGAGGACCTGGAATATTGGTGCCCAGGTCTGAGGTATAGCTGCAAATAATTGTGACAGAACATATGAAAACTAAGGAGAAGACTGTGCGGTTGGTAAGCCAGTAACTCGATAAGTCAGTAAGTCAGTAAGTCAGTAGGTCATCAGCGCCCACTTGGGATCTCCTATTTTGAGGGAATTGTTCAGGGTAGGGTTTTATCACGGGACAACAGTTATCACACAACAGGAGCAGTATCTAAAAGTATTCAAACAACTGCTTAAAGCCACTGGAGCCTGGGTTTTGCAGGATCAACTAAGGGACCTAATGCAAATTGTATCACTTAACCCATGGTTCCTGAAAGAAGGTAAGCTAGACATAGAGCTTTGGGAACAAGTGCAAAAAATATTTTTGTTATTGTTGTTTGAGACAGATACAAGAAACAGAAAAGGTGGAGATGTGGGAGTTCAGTCAGGGTGGTGGAGATGATTTTACAGGAAAAATTATAAAAATAGTTATAGGAAACAGTCACAAACCTTGGAAGGCCGGGGAGGTTGCATAGCTTCAGTAAAAGATTTGGCTGAAGGCAGCTGAATTCTCTTTAAAGGTGTAGATACATAGGATTGTAGAGGAGTTTACTCAGGTGGTCTTAAGAACAACTTTTGATTATCTGCAGGAGGTCGGTAATGTCAATGACCCTCTAGTGGTGTTTACTCAAGACGTTTGTAATTTAATCTGTACTAAATAAATGCGAAATTAGCTGGCTGATTGGGGCCACTGCTGCTACCTCTTTTCCGGAACTTTCTTGGTATGGGTGAGTGACTCTGCAGCCCAGCCCATTCTTTCGTTGGATATTTGTGTCTGAGTATATTTGTTCATCTGTCCCTGTTTCAGGGTCTGCCAGTCCAACTCAGACACTCAACCTCCTTAATTGTTTTTTGTCATAAGGCGATTTCAGACCCTGTCTCTTCATTGATATCTGTATGGTTATTTCTGTTAGAGGCAGCCAACTTTCCTTTCTTTGAATTCTGGTAGGTATAATAATGTAGAGTGAAATAAGAATTTTATTTTATTATTATTTAGAAAAAAGAAGCTAATATATTCTGCTCATTAAAAATTTTCTTTTTAAAAAAAATCTTAAAATTTTGATTGGAGAAGGATTAGAGATAAAATTGTTGATGTTTGAATTTCATCGTGTTTTTTTAAAAAATGCTTCTTTAATTTCAGGGGTACATGTGTCGGTCTGATGTGTAGGTAAACCCATGTCACGGGGGTTTGATGTACAGATTATATCATCAATTAGGTAGTATGTCAATAATTATTGACTTACTCAATAATTATTTTTTCTTCTCTTCCTTTGCCTCCAACCCTCCACCCTCAAGTAGGTCCTGGTGTGTGCTGCTCCCGTTGTGTCTATGTATTCTCTCTATTTAGTGCCCACTTATACATGCAATATTTCATATTCTGGTTCCTGCATTAGTTTGCTAAGTATATTATTCTCTAGTTCCATTTATGCTCCTGCAATAGACAAGATCTCATTCTTTTTTTTCATGGATGCATAGTATTCTATTGTGTATATGTACCACATTTTTAAACATCCAGGTTCCATTGAGTGGCATTTAGGTTGATTCCATGTCTTTTCGGTAGCAAATAATGCTGCAATGAAAATTTGTGTGCATATGTCTTTATGGTAGAATGATTTGTATTCCTCTGGGTATATAACCTGTAATGAGATTGCTGGGTCAAATGGTAGTTCTGTTTTTAGCTCTTTGAGGAATTGTCACACTGCTTTCCACAATGGTTGAACTAATTGATACTGCCACCAACAGTGCATAAACATTCCCTTTTCTCTGCAACTGTGCCAGCATGTTATCTTTTTATTTTTTGATAATAGCCATTCTGACTGGTGTGAGATGGTGTCTTGTTGTGGTTGCGATTTATATTTCTCTAATGATAAGTGATATTGGGCTTTTTCATGTGCTGTAGGCCACATATATAACATCTTTTGAAACGTGTCTCTCCATGTCCTTTGCCCACTTTTTAATGGTTTATTTTCTTGTAAATTTATTTAAGTTTTGCATGGTGGATATCATACCTTTGTCCAATGCATAGTTTCTAAATATTTTCTCTCATTTCTTAGGCTGTCTGTTCCCTCGGTTGAGAGTTTCTTTTGCTGGAAGCATGAGTTTTAGATTCAGAAATGTGAGTCTGCGTCCTGGTTCTATCTTTAATGGGCTCTGAGATAAGGGACAAGTTTATCAATGTTTTGGGATAGAGGGATAATAGTAACTGATTAAAGGGTCATTGTGAGCATTATATGAGGTGCAAACATAAAGGTCCCCAGTGTATAGCAAGGTTTTTCCTCTTCATTTTCATCTTCATCTTAAGCTATATTTTCTCTCATAAAACAAGATCACATCAATTGTAACTTTAAGTGTGCAATCTAAGTCTAGCTCCTAAAACTAAAGTCTGTTAGACTTTACACTGATAATGTTTTATTTTCTCTATATAGAATAAGATGAGACCCAATATTCTTCCCCCTACTTGTCTCTTCCTACCTGCCTTCCCTACCTTAAGATGGTGTATAAATGTCAGACCTCCTGAAAACCTCCTCAAAGACATAACAAGCAACAGAGGTTTCTAAAACTTGTATTTTTCCAGAGTTTGCTCTCAAGCTGTGGTCCAATAAACCTCAATTGATTCAGAAACTTGAATCAGGCACTCAATTTGGTTAACATTTTGCCAGCCATGAAGGGGTCCTCTTAATGGAGTTTAGAATCTTTGACCTGCAGTTCTTCTTTTTTTGTTCATGCTCAGTACCAATTATAGAGCTTCAGTTCTGACCAATCGTGTGACTTTCTGAGAATTGGATCCTACTTGCTCTTGAGGTTCCTGCTTTCTCAGATTTTTTCTTTGGTTTGAGATCTGAGTTTTGTTTTTTTCATGGAACTCCTCTTCTCATGGAGTCTTGCTCACTTCCTAAAAGGAACATGAGTTTCCTGCTCCTGTGACAATGGAGAGCAGACTACAGCTTGGTCCCTGCTCAACTAAGGAGCTGGTTTGGGGTTTTGTTTTAGAATTTGGTAGCTGCAGGATAAAGCTTGTTACTACTTCATTCTAACCTCTGCTTATGCTTAGAGTGTTCAACAGTATGTAAATAGTGCAATCGCTATTTGTGGTTTTGGTTTTTATCATTCTTCCTTTGGATTAGACCAACTCTTCACCCTGTCTAATATCCAAAACCCTTTCACTTGGTCAAATCCAAATCTAACAGGAGCTCTACATTATGGTGAAGCAGGTCTTGAAATTGGCTAAAGTTCTGTAACTGCAGAACATCCAATTCCACCTCTAGAAACACCTGTTAGTTGAAGAAAATAAAAATATTTTTAACCCACGATATATAACTGCTGTCGTAAAAGGGGTTCTGTTCTTGATTTGATTCTCTCCTTGGTCACTGTTGGTGTGTAGCAGAGCTACTGATTTGTGCACATTAATTTTATATACTGAAAAACTTTGCTGAATTCATTTACCTGTTCTAGCAGCTTTCTGGAGGAGTCTTTAGGGTCTTCTAGGTATACGATTATATCATCAGCAAATAGCGACAGTTTTACTTCCTCTTTGTCAATTTGGATGCCCTTTATTTATTTCCCTTGTTTGAGTGATTTGGCTAGGACTTTCAGTACTCTGTTGAATACAAGTTGTGAGAGTGAGCAGCCATCCTTGTCTTGTTCCCCTGCAGAGTGAATCCTTTCAAGTTTTTCTCATTCAATATTATGTTGGCTGTGGGTTTGTGTGCCAATTTTGCTGAGAGTTTTAATCAAAAAACAACGCTGGATGTTGTCAAGTACCTTTTCAGTGTCTATTGAGAGGATTGTGTGATTTTTAAATTCTGTTCATGTGGTATAACACATTTATTGACTTGTGTATGTAGAACCATTGCTGCATCCCTAATATGAAACCTACTTGATCATGGTGGATTATGTTTTTGATGTGCTGTTGGATTCAGTTAGCTAGTATTTTGTTAAGAATTTCTGCATCTGTGTGCATCAGGGATTTTGGTCTACAGTTATGTTTGTTATCTCCTTTTCTGGTTTTGGTATTAGGGTGATACTGGCTTCATAGAATGATTTAGGGAGAATTCCATCTTTCCCTAGCATGTGGAATAGTGTCAAATGAATTGCTACTAACTCTTCTTTGAATGTCTAGTAGAATTCAGCTGTGAATCTGTCTGGTTCTGGGATTTGCTTTGTTGTTAATTTTTAATTTATCTTTTCCATCTTGCTGCTTTTTGTTGTTCTGTTCAGGGTTTTGAATTCTTTCTGATTTAATCTAGGAGGGTTTTATATTTCCAGGAATTTATTCATCCCCTCTAGGTTTTCTAGCTTATGCACATAAATGTGTTCGTAGTACCTTTGAATGATCTTTTGTATTTCTGTGGCGTTGATGGTAATAGCTCCCATTTCATTTCTAATTCAGCTTATTTGGCTTTTCTCTCTTCGTTTCTTGGTTAATCTTGCCAATGGTCACCAATTATATTTGTTTTTCCAAAAAGCCAACTTTACATTTTATTTATATTTTGTATTATTTTGTTTCAACTTCATTTAGTTCTGCTCTGATCTTGGTTATTTTCTTTCTTCTGTTGGGTTTGGGTTTGGTGTGTTCTTGTTTCTTGATATTCTAGAAATGTAACCTTAGATTGTCTATTTGTACTCTTTCATCTTTTTGATGTAGGCATTTAAGGCTCTGAACTTTTCAGGTACTCTTGGCAGAATTCCAGATGTTTTGATAGGATGCGTCACTATTGTTCAGTTCAAAGAATTTTTAAATTTCCATCTTGATTTCATATTTGACTCAGTGATCATTCAGGAGGAAGTTATTTAATTTCCATGTGTTTGCATGGTTTTGAAGGTTCCTTTTGGAGTTGATTTCCAGTTTAATTGTACTGTTGTCTGAGAGAGTACTTCATATTATTTCAATTTTCTTAAATTTATTGAGACTTGTGTTGTAGCCTATCATATGGCCTATCTTGAGGAAAGATCCATGTGCTGATCAATAGAATGCACATTCTGGGTTGTTGGGTAGAATATTCTGTAAATATTTCTTAAGTCTCTTTGCTCTAGGGCATAGTTTAAATCCACTGTTTCTTTTTTGGCTTTCTGTCTTGATGACCTGTCTAGTGTTGTCAGTGGAGTACTGAAGTCCCTCACTATTATTGTGTTACTGTCTATCTCATTTCTTAGGTCTGGTTGTAGTAGTTATATAAATTTGGGAGCTCCAGTGTTAGATGCATATGTATTTAGGACTGTGATATTTTTCTGTTGGACAAGTCCTTTTATTATTATATAATGTTCTTCTTTGTCTTTTTTAACTCTTGTTGCTTTAAAGTTAGTTTTTTCTGATATAAGAATAGTTACTCCTGCTCACTTTCATGATCATTTGCACGGTGTATCTTTTCCTACCCTTTTACCTTGAGTTTATATGACCCTTTATGGTTAGGGGAGTCTCTTGAGGACAGCAGATACTTGCTTGGTGCATTATTATCAATTCTGCAATTCTGTATCTTTTAAGTGGAGCATTTAGACCACTTACATTCAATGTTAGTATTGAGATGTGAGGTACTGTTCCATTCATCCTGCTATTTGTTGCCTAAATACCTTGGTTTTATTCAGTTATTTATTGTATTCTTGTTTTATAGGTCCTGTGAGATTCATGCTTAAAGAGGTTCTGTGTTGATATGTTTCCAGGATTTGTTTCCAGATTTGGAGCTCCTTTTAACAGTTATTGTAGTGCTGGCTTAGTACTGGCAAATTCTCTCAGCATTTATTTGTCTAAAAAAGACTGTTATCTTTCCTTTACTTATGAACTTTAGTTTTGCTGGATATAAAATTCTTGGCCGATAATTTCTTTTAAGGAGGCTGCAGATAGGTATGCATGCTCATTTGAGGTGTTCTTCCATTATTGAAGATTACTAATATCACATGTGTTGAAAAGCATTTGGGATTATTTACTTAATTGATGAGTACTCATTTATTTTTATATTAATTTGATATCATGTATAAACAAAATATATATCTATAGGAACATACATATACATATGTGTGATACCACATAGAACATATACATGTGCACATAAAGATAGAGGGAGACAGAAACACTTTAGATTTTTTATTTTAAAACTTTATGCATGGAACCCATAAAACTCACTATTAAAACAAAAGTTGTATTTAAATTCTGCTTTTGTAAATAGAAAAAGTTAACATTTATCTTAGGAAGCCCTTGCTGAATTTTAGAGAAAATAGGTAGTAAATTTACGTCTCAAAGCAGAGAGAGAGTGAGAGAGAAGGAATTTGGGTGTGTTCAAAGAAGATTCAAAATAGATGCCAAGGTAACACAAAAATGATAGAAATTTATAACAGGATTTTATAAGGAGACCAATTTTATTGACATACATAGCTTTTATTTTGGTCTCTGTTTTCCAACTGTACTCCAAGAAACACACTAGACAGGCTCCCTTCTTAAGTGCTGGTGGACCACTGCACATGCAGACAGCCCACTTTAAGGGAAAAATCAGGGGAGAAGAGATGCAGACTCCAGAATTATTCCAACATACAAAAGCCTAAGTCCAAGGTCAAACCACATGTGTGAAATCTCATCGCCTGTTTGACCCTGTTTTCAGTGTACTTTACTTTCTCTAATTTCTGCTCTAAAGCTTTTAAATAAACTTTCACTCTTGCTGTAAAACTTGCCTCAGTCTCTTCTTCTGCCTTAGACCCTTAGTTGAATCCTTTCTTCTGAAGAAACAAGAATTGAGGCTGCTGAAAACTTGTACAGATTTGCTAATATACTTTAATGCCATTCTACAGGATAGAATATATGTATAAATTCTTATATTTATATATATAAATATATATAACATATATGTATTATTAGAGACCTTGAATCTACATTTTTGCTGCACTTTATGTAAACAATCTAGGTATAAGACTAAAACTTATTTTGGAAATACATTGGTCCCATATGATTTCTGTTTCATAAAAATGGGAAACAGGAGTTGAAAAACAATCTTATTTTTTAGAAGAAAACAACAGAACAACAATTATGGAATTTTAGACGTGCTCTTTTTTTTTTTTTTTTTTTTTGAATTTTGTTATTTACCTACAATTTGAACTGAATCCTAAATTTTTTCCTGGGTACAAGTTTCAAAACTAATGGTTTCAGAATTTTCTTCCCTTTTTCTTCCATTTTGGTATATTATACCTTAAAACTGTGCTTTAAAAATTTGTATCATTTTTTAAAATTGCACTTTTAAGTTCTGGGATACATGTGCAGAACCTGCAGTTTTGTTACATAGGTATACACATGCCATGGTGTTTTGCTGCACCCATTAGCCCATCATCTACATTAGGTATTTCTCCTAATGTTATCCCTCCCCTAGCCTCCCACCCCTCAACAGGTCCCAGTGTATGATGTTCCCCTCCCTGTATCCACGTGTTCTCATTGTTCAACTACCACTTATAAGTGAGAAAATGTGGTGTTTGGTTTTCTGTTCCTGTGTTAGTTTGCTGAGAATGATGGTTTCCAGCTTCATCCATGTCCCTGCAAAGGACATGAACTCATCCTTTATTATGGCTGCATCAAATTCCATGGTGTATATGTACCACATTTTCTTTATTCATCTATCATTGATAGGCATTTGGGTTGGTTCCAAGTCTTTGCTATTGTGAATAGTGCTGCAATATACATATGTGTGTATGTGTCTTTATAATAGAATGATCTATAACCCTTCGGGTATATACCCAGTAATGGGATTACTGGGTCAAATGGTATTTCTTGTTCTAGATCCTTGAGGAATCACCACACTGTGATTCCACAATGGCTGAACTAATTTACATTCCCACCCACAGTGTAAAAGCGTTTCTATTTCTCCACATTCTCTCCAGCATCTGTTGTTTCCTCACCTTTTAATGATCACCATTCTAACTAGCATGAGATGGTATCTCATTGTGATTTTGATTTGCATGTTTCTAATCACCAGTGATGATGAGTTTTTTATCACATATTTGTTGATCACATAAATGTCTTATTTTGAAAAGTGTCTGTTCATGTGCTTCGCCCACTTTTTGATGGGGTTTTTCTTTTTTTTTCTTGTAAATGTGTTTAAGTTTCTTGTAGATTCTGGATATTAGCCTTTTGTCAGATGGATAGATTAAAACTTGCAAGTTGAAGCTAGACGACTTATATAAAATTCTGGAGAAATCATAGCAACATATATAAACAACCTTTATGCCTGCTGATGTGTAGACTACACAAAAGGTACACATGAACACTGGGTTCAGACTTCAATTCAGAGAATTGTGTCACATTGTAATTACAATTGGTAGATGATTCAGAAACTCTAGAAAACCTAGTCTATAGACTGCTCCAGACATTACAGTTGAGCCAACATACAACTGAAAGGGTTAGAGCCATGTGTGCTGAACAAATTGCTATAATTGAAGCGCAGTTGTGTGACTTTAATAAGGTTCCAGGATTATACTGTCACCTTTTAGCTGTGACTTCCCTTTGCCCTTTCTGATTTGACTTCATCCCCTTTACCATGGTATGTGACTTCTTAAGAATGAGCTTTCCTAGTCATGTAGGATCAGATTTAACATACAGCCACAAAGGTCTTCTACAATGCTTTCTCTGAGAGCTTTTGAAGAATTGGGATGGCAGGTGTGCTGTCACAGGCCTGTCATCTCAGCACTTTGAGAGTCCAAGGCAGGAGGATCACTTGAAACCAGGAGTTTAAGACCACCCTAAGCAACAAAGAGAGACCACGTCTTTACAAAACAAAATAAATCAAGTTACTCAGGTTCAGTGGTGCATGCTTATAGTCTCAGATACTTGGGAGGCTAACGTGGGAGGACCGCTTCAGCCCAGGAGTTCAAGGCTGCAGTGAGTACACTCTAGTCTAGGTGACAGAGCAAGATTCTGTCTCTTTAAAAAAACAAAACAAAAGATAAAGAACGGAGTAAACAGGAAAGCCAAAGATCTGAGGCATCTCTGGATGATTGCCTGAAAAAATTGTTTTTTCTTGACTTCAAAACCTTTCAAGATGTATATTTCATTGTGAAAGAAAGACATGCTGATTATAACTTTATTATATTTTGAGGCACAGAAGGAAAAGAAGATTAGAGCAATTGTTTTTCTGCCCACTCCATCTTTTCCTATGTGTCTTCTCTCCTTTAATCAAATGTAGAAATACTAAGCTTCCTGAAACCTCTTCAGAGAGAACACAAGCCACCGAGGTTTTTTGCAAGTCATGTTTTCCCAGGGTGCACCTTCAAGCTATGGCTCAATGAAACTCAATTGTTCAAGACCCTTGCCTCAGTCAGTCATTCTGGATAACAACCATGAGTCCTGCAAAGCCCTTCAGTAATCTATTACCTGCCTAGGTGAGTGAGTTCTTCATGAGTCAAACACTCTTCTTCCTTTTCTGCCTTTGCCAACCCTACCACTCAGTGCTGTGTGCTCTGATCTGGCCCCAGCTCCCAGGTTGTTTGTATTGGTCTAAGAAAGCAAGACCAGGAAGGGCAGGTTGAGAAGGAAGTAAGAGGCCAACACCATGGAACGTGACAGGTGAGGCTGTCATTGCTCAAAGCCACACTCCCTGGGTGAATTTTGTGATTTTTTCTGGATTTGGCATCTTTTCCCTGTGTGTCTATCTAGAAACTCACCTTCCTCCTACTTTCTTCTCATTGCACTTTCTGTTTCTAGTGCACTTGTTTATGGCCAGAGAATGGCCATGCAAATAGTTGACAATAGAATAAAAAATGACTTTTTGTGTGACTTGGAACCTGGCCTTTCTTTTTTCCAAAACAGATTGAGATTTCTAAAAGCTAGCTTTTATGCAGGACTGTGCAGTTGTGAGTATAGTGTTAGGGAACAGGTGCATAAGTGAAGGATGAGACAGAAAACAAAATGCTGGCTGTCAAATCCTGAAAGCAAATGGGACAAAAATCATTTTTGAAGGTGGATGTCATTCAGCAGACCTTGTTAATTTTAGTGTGTCATCTTAGCAGATGAAGTGGAGGATGAGGTTAAATTATGGAGTTAGGTGACAATGGGCACATACTTCTTTTCCACAGTTGTTTTTTTTTTTTTTTAAATCTCTAAAAATGGGTTGGTGGCACTTAGGATATTTTTGTTAGGACTGTAGCTACATGAAAAGCTCTTAGGATAGTGTCTGGTGCATAGTGAGTGCTGCATCAGTGTGTGAGCTATTATAATTATGGGAATAGGCAAAAGTGCCACCCTGGCCATCCAGAGTGTGGAGGTACTTTCCAGTCAGGGTCCATTCAGGCCAGCTGGAGATGAAGCTGGTTAGTGGGGAAGCTTAACTTCCAGGAGTAGAAGAATTTAGGAGAGGTAACTCATGCACAACATTCTGTAAACATTCGTTTACCTAACAGTAGGAATTCTCAGAGTGAGTGTGGCTTCTGTGACAATCATTATCTCCTGGGAATCTAAGAGTGTGTCCTAGAGTGGAATGGCTTTGATGTAAGCCAAACCCAGAAATGGGCATCAGGGCTGACTTGCAGATATCATTCACCTTGAGAAGGAAAGCTTTCATCTTGCTAAAGGAATACCCTATTCTGGCCCAGACCATTACTTTTGTTTTTGTACTATCCTAATTTTTAAGGTGTAACGAGAAAGACTGAAGAATAAAATAATGAAGTGCATGTATGAAATAACAGGGTAGAACTGAGACTGGTATGTGTAAGTTAAAACAAATCATGTATAAATTTTGTGTGAACATAAAAAGGATTTCTTGTTGCAAACAGACCTCTTCATATACATAATACCATTGCCTTGAGTGGATAACGGACTCTGTCACAAGAACACAACATCAGAATCATGAGAGAATGGGTACTGTGGCTTCTTCAATTGGCAGGATAGACTGAGAAAGTTATTGAAGAGAAAGGAGTTGAACGAAAAGATGAGTGATGGCAAGAGAAATGGGATGGTGAAAGGCAAGGACTGAAAGGAATGTTCACCGAGGGCTTATCAGGTACCAGGCCCTGTGACTAATGTGTTACACATGTTAATTTACTCTTCCACTGCCATTTTCTGATGTAGTAAGAGTCAGCCTTAAACTGCAGATAAGGAAAGAGGCTGAGGGAGATCAAATGAGGGACCTAGGGTCATCCAGCCACTTCATAGCAGAGCTAGTATGTTTCACTGTGGTTTGTGTAGACAGAAAAGTGAGACATGGAAGGAAGGCAAAACATATTTTTGTTGTGGGTAATGTTTATGAAAGTGACCTGTATGAGGCAGAATAATAGCCTCTTAAAAATGTCCACATCTGGGCTGGGTGCGGTGGCTCATGCCTGTAATCCTAGCACTTTGGGAGGTCAAGATGGGCAAATCACGAGGTCAGGAGTTCGAGACCAGCCTGGCCAATATGGTGAAACACTGTTTCTACTAAAACCACAAAAATTAGCTGGACGTGGTGGTGGGCACCTGTAATCACAGCTACTTGTTAGGCTCAGGCAGGAGAATCATTTGAACCTGGGAGGTAGAGGTTGCAGTGAGCTGAGATCACCCCACTGCATTCTAGCTGGGGACACATGAGTAAAACTCTGTCTCAAAAAAAAAAAAAAAATTCCCATCCTAACCCTTGGAACACATGCATTTACTTTTCTTGGAAAAAACACTGTTCAACGGTGATGCAGTTGAGTATCTTGAGATGGGTAGTTTATTCTGGATTATTGGGGTGTCTCCCAGTGTCATCATAAAGGTCCTTGTAAGTGAAAGAGAAAGACAGGAGGGTCAGAGCGAGAATGATGCAGCCTGAGAGACTCCACTGGCCATTGCTTTCTGTGAACATGTGTGACAAGACAAAATTTCAATTAATTTAGTTATAGATGTAATTGGGTTTAATTTGTGATTTATGATTTGGGGCAGCTCTCCCTCTACAGATACAGTGATAACTCCCCTTGTGCAATACAATAACAAAACAGTGGGTTTTGTCAAATGTGAATCAGTAAACAATGCCATAGAAATAAATTGATTGGTTAACATCAGAGTACTTCAGGTCACTTATTTTGGTAAATGTTAAAGCAGAGGGGACTTCCTTATTATGCTCACTCATGTAGACTGGAATCTTCTATTTACAGGAAAATATGATCTGCTTTGAGAGCTATCTGCTTCCTTAAAATTTCAGTGGGAGTATATAACATCCAGCGTGTGTGGCTCTATTTTGAAGTGTCTGTACTCTCACTTAGGTGAGAATATGATCAAAACTTAAAGAATTAGCATTAGTCTCAATAACCATAGCTTTAGGCTTCCATTATTTCTCTTCTTTTCTTTTTAATTTCCTTTGTCTTTATAAAATTTTTTTCATACTTTATGTTCTAGGGTACATGTGCACAACGTGCAGGTTTGTTACATATGTATACATGTGCCATGTTGGTGTGCTGCACCCGTTAACTCATCATTTACTTTAGGTATATCTTCTAATGCTATCCCCTCCCTCCCCCCATCCCACAACAGACCCCGGTGTGTGATGTTCCCTGTCCTGTGTCCAAGTGTTCTCATTGTTCAATTCCCACCTATGAATGAGAACATGCGGTGTGTGGTTTCCTGTTCTTGTGATAGTTTGCTGAGAATGATGGTTTCCAGCTGCATCCATATCCCTACAAAGGACATGAACTCATCCCCCCCCCCTTTTTTTTTATTATACTACAAGTTCTAGTGTACATGTGCACAACATGCAGGTTTGTTACATATGTATACATGTTCCATGTTGGTGTGCTGCACCCATTAACTCTCATTTACATTAGGTATATCTCCTAATGCTATCCTTCCCCCCACCCCCTCCCCACAATAGGACCCTGTGTGTGATAATCCACTTCCTGTGTCCAAAACCCGTTGTTCAATTCCCACCTATAAGTGAGAACATGAGGTATTTGGTTTTCTTTTCTTGCGATAGTTTGCTGAGAATGATGGTTTCCAGCTGCATCCATGTCCCTACAAAGGACACGATCTCATCCTTTTTTATGGCTGCATAGTATTCCATGGTGTATATGTGCCACACTTTCTTAATCCAGTCTGTCACTGATGGACATTTGGGTTGATTCCAAGTCTTTGCTATTATGAATATTGCTGCAATAAATATATGTGTGCATGTGTCTTTATAACAGCATGACTTATAATATTTTGGGTATACCCCCAGTAATAGGATCTCTGGATCAAATGGTTATTCTAGTTCTAGATCCTTGAGGAATCGCCACACTGTTTTCCACAGTGGTTGAACTAGTTTAGAGTCCCACCAACAGTGTAAAAATATTCCTATTTCTCCACATCCTCTCCAGCACCTGTTGTTTCCTGACTTTTTCATGATCACCGTTCTAACTGGTGTAAGAAGGTGTCTCATTGTGGTTTTGATTTGCATTTCTCTAACGGCGAGTGATGATGAGCATTTTTTCATGTGTCTGTTGGCTGTATGAATGTCTTCTTTTGAGAAATGTCTGTTCATATCCTTTGCCCACTTTTTGATGGGGTTGTTTCTTTTATTCTTGTAATTTTGATTGAGTTCTTTATAGGTTCTGGATATTAGCCCTTTGTCAGATGAGTAGATTGCAAAATTTTTTTCCCATTCTGTAGGTTACCTGTTCACTCTGATGGTAGTTTCTTTTGCTGTGCAGAAGCTCTTTAGTTTAATTAGATCTCATTTGTCAATTTTGGCTTTTGTTGCCATTGCTTTTGGTGTTTTAGACATGAAGTCCTTGTCCATGTGTATGTCCTGATTAGTATTACCTAGGTTTTCTTCTAGGGTTTTTATGGTTTTGGGTTCAACATTTAAGTCTCTAATACATCTTGAATTAATTTTTGTATAAGGAGTAAGGAAAGGATCCAGTTTCAGCTTTCTACTTACGGCTAGCCAATTTCCCCAGCATAATTCATTAAATAGGGAATCCTTTCCCCATTTCCTGTTTTTGTCAGGTTTGTCAAAGTTCTGATGGTTGTAGATATGTGGTATTATTTCTGAGGGCTCTGTTCTATTCCATTGGTCTATATCTCTGTTTTGGTACCAGTGCTATGCTGTTTTGGTTACTGTAGCCTTGTACTATAGTTTGAAGACAGGTAGCGTGATGCCTACAGCTTTGTTCTTTTGCTTTAGGATTGTCTTGGCAATGCGGGCTCTTTCTTGGTTCCATATGAACTTTAAAGCAGTTTTTTCCAATTCCGTGAAGAAAGTCATTGGTAGCTTGATGGGGATGGCATTGAATCTATAAATGACTTTGGGCAGTATGGCCATTTTCATGATATTGATTCTTCCTATCCATGAGGATGGTATGTTCTTCCATTTGTTTGTGTCCTCTTTTATTTCACTGAGCAGTGGTTTATAGTTCTCCTTGAAGAGGTCCTTTGCATCCCTTGTAAGTTGGATTCCTAGGTATTTATTCTCTTTGAAGCAATTGTGAATGGAATTTCATTCATGATTTGGCTCTCTGTTTGTCTGTTACTGGTGTATAAGAATGTTTGTGATTTTTGCACGTTAGTTTTGTATCCTGAGAATTTGCTGAAGTTGCTTATCAGCTTAAGGAGATTTTGGGCTGAGATGATAGGATTTTCTAAATATACAATCATGTCATCTGCAAACAGGGACAATTTGACTTCTTCTTTTCCTAACTGAATACCCTTTATTTCTTTCTCTCCCCTGATTGCTTTAGCCAGAACTTCCAACACTATGTTGAATAGTAGTGGTGAGAGAGGGCATCCTTGTTTTGTGCCAGTTTTCAAAGGGAATGCTTCCAGGTTTTGTCCATTCAGTATGATATTGGCTGTGGGTTTGTCATAAATAGCTGTTATTATTTTGAGATACGTTCCATCAATACAGAATTTATTGAGAATTTTTAGCATTAAACCCTACTGAATTTTGTCAAAGGCCTCTTCTGCATCTATTGAGATAATCATGTAGTTTTTTTCTTTGGTTCTCTTTATATGCTGTATTACATTTATTGATTTGCGAATGTTGAACCAGTCTTGCATCCCAGGGATGACGCCCACTTGATCATGGTGGATAAGCTTTTTGATGTGCTACTGGATCCTGTTTGCCAATATTTTATTGAGGATTTTTGCATCGATGTTCATCAGGGATATTGGTCTAAAATTCTCTTTTTTTGTTGTGTCTCTGCCAGGCTTTGGTATCAGGATGATGTTGGCCTCATCAAATGAGTTAGGGAGGATTCCCTCTTTTTCTATTGATTACAATAGTTTCAGAAGGAATGGTACCAGCTCCTCCTTGTACCTCTGGTAGAATTCGGCTGTGAATCCGTCTGGTCCTGGACTTTTTTTGGTTGGTAGGCTGTGAATTATTGCCTCAATTTCAGAGCCTGCTATTAGTCTATTCAGGGATTCAACTTCTTCCTGGTTTAGTCTTGGAAGAGAGTAAGTGTCCAGGAAATTATCTATTTCTTCTAGGTTTTCTAGTTTCTTTGCGTAGAGGTGTTGATAGTATTCTCTTATGGTGGTTTTATTTCTGTGGGGTTGGTGGTGATATCCCCTTTATCATTTTTTATTGCGTCTATTTGATTCTTCTCTCTTCTTCTTTATTAGTCTTGCTAGCAGTCTATCAATTTTGTTGATCTTTTCAAAACACCATTTCCTGGATTCTTTGATTTTTTGGAGGGTTTTTTGTGTCTCTATCTCCTTCAGTTCTGCTCTGATCTTAGTTATTTTTTGCCTTTTGCTAGCTTTTGAATGTGTTTGCTCTTGTTTCTCTAGTTCTTTTAATTGTGATGTTAGGGTGTCAAATTTAGATCTTTCCAGCTTTCTCTTGTGGGTATTTAGTGCTAGAAATTTCCCACTACACACTGCTTTAAATGTGTCCCAGAGATTCTGTTATGTTGTATCTTTGTTCTCATTGGTTTCAAAGAACATCTTTGTTTCTGCCTTCATTTTGTTATGTACCCAGTAGTCATTCAGGAGCAGTTTGTTCAGTTTCCAAGTAGTTGAGCTGTTTTGATTGAGTTTCTTAGTCCTGAGTTGTAGTGTGATTGCACTGTGGTCTGAGAGACAGTTTGTTATAATTTCTGTTCTTGTACATTTGCTGAGGAGTGGTTTACTTCCAACTATGTGTTCAATTTTGGATTAAGTGTAATGTGGTGTTGAGAAGAATGTATATTCTGTTGATTTGTGTTGGAGAGTTCTGTAGATGTGTATTAAGTCCACTTGGTGCAGAGTTTAGTTCAATTCCTGGATAGCCTTGTTAACTTTCTGTCTAGTTGACCTGCCTAATGTTGACAGTGGGGTGTTGAAGTCTCCCATTATTATTGTATGGGAGTCTAAGTCTCTTTTTAAGTCTCTAAGGGCTTGCTTTATGAATCTGGGTACTCCTGTATTGGGTGCATATATATTTAGGACAGTTAGCGCTCGCTGTTGAATTGATCCCTTTACCATTATGTAATGACCTTCTCCGTCTCTTCTGATCTTTCATGGATTAAAGTCTGTTTTATCAGAGACTAGGATTGCAACCCTACTTTTTTTTGTTCTCCATTTGCTTGGTAGATCTTCCTCCATCCCTTTATTTTGAGCCTATGTGAGTCAAAAACCTCTTGAGACTAGGAAGCCAAAGCAAGGCCAACTTCAGAGTTTGCCTGCATTCCCTATGGGTTTATTCTACATATATTCTCAAATAGAACATCCAGTCAAAACCTCGGTAATATAACCAATGTTTTCAATGTGTTCTGTTATAAAAAGAGAAGATTCTTACTGAACTTGTGCAAATAACTTTATTACCATTAGCATACGAATACTCATGAATAGTTTTCCAATTCTGAGTCACTCATATTGAGAGCAAAGGCAAATGTTTTTATTTTTGTTTACAAAAGTATACTTTACCAAATTGCTGTAAGTATAAATAGCTTAAAAGAAAAAGTTCATAAATCTGGAGAACAAAACATTCAAATAATCAGCACATTTTCAAATAAAAAATTATGAAAACATTATCCTTTTGATTGTTTAGTCCAATAAAACTGAATTTCTTGTCTTCTTCTTTGTCTTGAATTTCATGAAGGTATCAGCCTGTTCACTAAAATTTTGAAAGTTCTCAGAGAGTCCAGTAGTATGATCTTGAAGTTATCAGAAACTTGTATTCAAGAGTCATTGTCAGAGTCTTTTCAATATATCTCCTCAAAGAAAAAGCAATTTTGGACTGTAGCTGATTATAAATACTTCAAAGAAGAATCAAAGCAACTGTCTGGGAATGACAAAGATTTAAAATGACTATGGTTAAAAATCTGATGAGATTTTTATTAGGTTTATTATGGCAAAGACACAGCTCACATAGAAATCTAGTTACTTCTGTGGCATATGACACTATGACTGATAACGTATTCGATTTCCAGAAATGTTATATAGTTTTTAGAATACTCATTTTTTAAAATTTATTTATTTATTTTTGACATGGAGTCTCACTCTGTCGCCCAGGCTGGAGTGCAGTGGTACAATCTCTGCTCACTGCAACCTCCACCTCCCAGGTTCACGCCGTCATCCTGCCTCAGCCTCTGGAGTAGCTGGGACTACAGGTGACTGCCACCACCCACAGCTAAGTTTGTTTTTCTATTTTTAGTAGAGACGGGGTTTCACTGTGTTAGCCAGGATGGTCTCGATCTCCTGACCTCATGATCTGCCCGCCTCGGCCTCCCAAAGTGCTGGGATTACAGGTGTGAGCCACCGCTCCCAGCCTAGAATACTCATCTTTTTAACATTCCCATAAATATTATTTAGAGAAGGTTTAGCATCACTTATCCCTCATTTGAAAGTGCTTTATATATATTTTAATATATCAAATAAAGTGACTTTTCTATTCAGCTTCTGTTTCCCAATTGGATTACTGAGTTCTTGGTGTAGCCCATTAACAATTAGGGCCAAAATTGTATAGTCTTACATATGTTGAAAACGGTCCTTAGGTAATTCCAGTACTTGTACCTGAAAATCATTGATTTAGTTTTAAGTTCTACCTATTACAACAAGAGTTCTTCATTTTCGTTACTTGTTTGTAGTATCAGGGAAGACTTAGAAATTACCAGTGCCTCTGTCCCTCTCCAGACCTTTAAACTGGAACTCATGGGTGAAGCTCGAGCAGCCACTTTAAAAAATGTTTTCCAGTAATTCTACTGTGTAGCTGTATTTCCCATCAGATTTCTCTGATGTCTTGTGGTCTCTACTTTTTTTCCTATTTTGGTATCATGATTATTCTCAGGTCTCATTTCCTGTCTTATGCTTTATGTCCCCTGAGGTAGGGACCTTGCCATCTTCATTTCTGTATCTTTTCTGAACACGTGAATTGGTCATCAGGAAAGTATCTCAACCACACACAGGTTATATTCTGAGTCTCAGATTCACAGGCTAATCCTAAAGTCTTTGTTCTCCACGAGGTCAGAGATTGCTTGTGATGAAGGGTGTGGTTAAGTCTGTAGTGCAGATGCTGGAGGGGAGTTCACCCTGTTTTTAGGCATAGCATTGGAATAAAGAATTTTTTGTCTATATGGGTGAAGGGGCAGGATGTGTAGGAAAGCAGATCTAGTTAGGATGGAGGAATTATACTAGGAAGTAGAGGTAACGGGAGTGAGAAGGATTAGTAAATAGAAGAAATGTGAAGTTACCAAATAGGCTAGAGTAGACCCCTGGAGATGCTCGATTAAGTGAATTAACTAGATTTTAGAAAGTTAATGAGGTACTCATATGCAAGGAAGGTTTCAAAGTCTGGAGACAAGAAGTCAAGCAACACTTTGAGAAGTGGTTGAGCTTTATGGAATGGAGAGAATTACACTATTGAGAGATGTTAAATATAATGAAAACGGTTTCACAATGTGAAATTATGTTTCTCATTTGAATCTGAGAAACAAATGAGCAGAGGCTGGAGATAATTATGTCTAAAAGACAGTGGGGTACAGGGAGTATAAAGGCCAGGGAGAAAGGGAACTGCAGGAATTAGTGCTGAGAAGCAGGAGTTTGGTGGAGGAAGGAGGAGATCCAGTCCGAGATACAGGCCAATAAGTCTTTTCCCTCTCCCAAGCATGGCAGTCAGCCCTGGAGGAAACAGGACAAGAGAAAAGCCCATCATACCTGCCAGTCTTCCTGAAATACAGAAATGACATCACAGTTGCTATGTCAGATTATCCCAGGGTAGATGTCCTCTTCTTAAAGGAGCTGTCATGGAAAGAATGGAAAAGAAGGAATAGAGGTGATGTTATTTTACTGGGGGGAACCTCAGTTGCAAGCATGCAACATGAGGTGCTGTATAATTGTTTCTTCAAGGAATATATTGTTTCTGTTGGAAAGTTGATGGGAGATGATTATATACTTGCAGTTGATTTCCCCTCTCACCATGTTTCTCAGTTGGTGATCAGTCCTCTGTCAATTCTCTACTGTATTCAGACATTTCAAAAAGCTTTCAGATGTGAGAAAGGCTGATTGCCATTTTCTATGTCATTGGAACTTTCCACTTTTCCACCTTTTCATGGTTGCATATTTTTCTCAGTGTCTCTGTCGTGGCAGCCATGAATGAGACCCTGCCAGGTTTTCATGGCAGGGACATGATTGACGGAAGGCCCAGGTCAGTGCATTTCAAATTCACCACCTCCTTTGCACAGAAAGCTTCCTTCCCACAGGCTCCCAGCAAGGGCATGAAAGCAAGCCTAGTTCTCTGGGGCTGTCTTTTACTTTAATGGGTAACTGGTGGAGGACTCCCCATCAGCCTTGCAAAAACTTTCTTAGAACTGCATTGATATGTACAATTTCTTTCTCTTTCTTTTTCACAGGAGTCAGCTTTGCATAGTGGTCTGTGGGTTCTCCCACACTACCTTCATGCCTGCCCCACATTCCCTCAGAGGTGTCTTCCCTGATAAATTATCTTATATGTCTAATCCCATCCTGGATGCATCTCAGTTGGTAAAAACTAACATACCAGGCTTGATTCTTTGCACTTAGGTTTTTTCCTTTCTCTCCTACAAGTTGTCAGTAACCATGTCCTACAGTTTTATGTGTTACCGCTTGTTCTATATATATATATATGTAAATAGGTACTGTTGAGGGGCATGTCCTATGTGCCAGACCCTGTGCTAAATACTTTACCTGTACTTCATTTAATTCTCACACTAACTCTGTCAGGTAGACATTATTTCCATTTTGCCAATGAAAAGACAGAAGCTTAGTGTAGTGTGAAATCTTTCCTGGTGTCATATGGCTAGTAATAGGTGGATCTGAGAATTCATTCTAGGAGTATTTGACCTCAACGGTAATGACGATGGTAGTAATGTAGCAACTGACATTGGTTTGTCTGTATGTGGCATCTTGTTTCATTGACTACATTAAACCTTTAAAAGAATGGTATGAAGCAAGCTCTCTCATACTTAAGGGTATGAAAGAAGTAGAAACTAAACCCAAGCACAATGAATGAAAGAAAGAATAAGGATTAGAGTGGATAAAAATAAAATGGAGAAAGGAAAATAATAGAGGAAATTAATGAAATGAAAAGTTGATTCTTCAAAATAAAATCAGGAAAATTGATGACCATTAACTAGACTGACTAAGAAGAAAAGAGAGAAGATTAAAATTACTAAAATCAAAAATGAAAATGGAGTATGGTTTGTCATATTTTAATAGTAGCACTTTGAGAGTTCACAATGGGAGGATTTATTGAGGCCAGGTGTTTGGACCAGCATAGGTAACCTGGGGAGACTCTGTCTCTACAAAAAAAAATTAAAAACCAATTAGCTGGGCATATTTTCATGCATCTGTAGTCCTAGTATCTTGGGAGGTTGAAGAATGAGAATTGCTTGAGCCCAGGAGGTTGAGGCTGCGGTAAGTCATAATCACGCCACTATATTTCTTTTTTTTTGTTGTTATGGCAATTGCTTTAAAGTGAACATTTCTGTTTCTTTTTTTTATTTTTTATTATTATTATACTTTAAGTTCTAGGGTACATGTGCATAACGTGCAGGTTTGTTACATATGTATACCTGTGCCATGTTGCTGTGCTGCACCCATCAACTTGTCAGCACCCATCAACTTGTCATTTACATCAGGTATAACTCCCAGTGCAATCCCTCCCCCTTCCCCCCTCCCCATGATAGGCCCCGGTGTGTGATGTTCCCCTTCCCGAGTCCAAGTGATCTCATTGTTCAGTTCCCACCTATGAGTGAGAACATGCGGTGTTTGGTTTTCTGTTCTTGTGATAGTTTGCTAAGAATGATGGTTTCCAGCTGCATCCACGTCCCTACAAAGGACACAAACTCATCCTTTTTTATGGCTGCATAGTATTCCATGGTGTATATGTGCCACATTTTCTTAATCCAGTCTGTCACTGATGGACATTTGGATTGATTCCAAGTCTTTGCTATTGTGAAGAGTGCCGCAATAAACATACGTGTGCATGTGTCTTTATAGCAGCATGATTTATAATCCTTTGGGTATATACCCAGTAATGGGATGGCTGGGTCATATGGTACATATAAGGCATACAATTATTTACAGTAATTTCATAATCATTTTATTAGAATTGGTAATAATCACTTCAGTTTCTTTTTTTCTTTTTCTTTTCTTTTCTTTCTTTCTTTCTTTCTTTCTTTCTTTCTTTCTTTATTTTTTAAGAGAGAGAGACAGTCTCTTACTCTGTAGGCCAGCCAAGGATGAAATATAGTGGCGCAGAGAAGATTCCACGCCACTATAGACAAATTCCACGCCACTATAGACAGAAATAGACAAATTTCTAGAAAAACACAAAAATATGAATAGAACTATAATCAGTAATAAGATTGAATCAATAAAAGCAGAGAAGATTCCACGCCACTATATTTCATCCTTGGCTGGCCTACAGAGTAAGAGCCTGTCTCTCTCTCTTAAAAAATAAAGAAAGAAAGAAAGAAAGAAAAGAAAAAGAAAAAAGAAAATGAAGTGATTATTACCAATTCTAATAAAATGATTATGAAATTACTGTAAATAATTGTATGCCAATAAATTGTATAACCTAGATGGAATAGACAAATTTCTAGAAAAACACAAAAATATGAATAGAACTATAATCAGTAATAAGATTGAATCAATAAAAGGATTTGATGAAACTCAATGATTTTCTTAATAAAAACGTTCTAACTAAGAATGGAAGGAAACCACCTCAACATAAAGGCAATATGTGAGAAACCCAATGTTAATATCATACTCAGTGGAGAAAGACTGAAAGCTTTCCCTGTACGAGCAGGAACAAGACAAGGATGCTGCTTTTGACACTTCTATTCAATGTAGCTTTGAAAGGTCTAGTCAGAAAAACTAGGTGAGAATTTAAGAAAAGACATTCAAATTGGAAGAGAGGAGTAAAATTATTTATGTTTGCAGATAACTTGAACTTATATGTAGAAAATCCTAAAGATGGAACAAACATATTAGAATTAATAAATGAATTAAGTAATGTTGCACAATACAAAATCAACATTCAAACATCAGTCGTATTTCAATACACTAACCACGAACAATCTGAAGGGAAATTAAGAAAAAAAATTAATTTGTATTAATATCAAAAAGAATAAACTATTTAGGAATAAGTTGAACCAAAGAGGTGAAATGATTATACTTGAAATCCATAAAATATTGCCTAATGATGACATCAATAAAATGAAAGACATTCTGTTTTCATGAATTAGAAAACTCAGTATTGTTAGGAGGACAAAGCTACCCAAAGTGAGCTGCAGATTCAATACATTTCCTATCAGAATCTCAGTGACATTTTTGTAGTAAAAGAAAAATCTGTCCTAAAATTTATATTGAATCTCATGACTGTAAACAGACAAACAACCTTGAAGAGGAAGAAAGAAGTTGCAGGACCCACACTTCCTGATTTCAGCATTTACTACAAAGCCCCAGTAACCAATACAGTGTGGTACTGGCATAAAGGAGGACATAGAAATTAGTGCAATAGAACAGAGAGTCCAGAAAGAAATATTTGCATATAGGGCCAAATGATTTTCATCGAGTGTGCCAAGATCATTCAATGGGGAAAGGACAGTGCTTTCACCAAATGATATTGGGAAAGCTGGATATCCAAGGGCAAGAATGAGTGGAGCTTTTACCTAACAACACATACAAAAATTAACCTACAATAGATCAAAGATCTAAATGTAAGAGCAAAATCTATACAACTCTTAGAAGAAAACATAGGAGAAAAGCTTCATGATATTGGATTTCTCAATGATCACTTGGTTGTAACAACAAAAGCATAGGCAACAAATAAAATGGATAAATTGGACTTCTTAAAAATCAAAACCTTTTATATATCAAAGAATATTATCAAGAAAGTAAAAAGGCAACCCATGAAATGAGAAATATATTTGCAAATTACATGTGGGATACAAAATTAATTTCCAGAATGCATGAAAAACTACAAGTCAACAACAGCAAACATCCAAAAACCCAATTAAAAACGAACGAAGGATTAAAACTGAGTTTTCTCCAAGGAAGATATACAAATATCCAGTAAGCCCACAGAAAGTTCCTCAGCATCACGAATACTTAGAGATATGCAAATCAAAACCACAATGTGACAGCACCTCACACACTTTAGGATGGCTTTGATAAACAACAACAACGACAACAACACAAAACAACAAGTGTTTTCAAATAGATGGAAAAATTGGAGCTCTAGTGCATTGCTGATGGGAATGGATAATGTTATAGCCACTGTAAAAAGTGGTGTGTCTGTTTCTCAAAAAATCAAACAATAAATTACCATTTGATCCAGCAATTCCACTTCTGGACATACTCCCTATAGAAATGAAAGAAATTTGAACAAATATTTGCACATTGATGTTCAGAGAAGCATTACTCACAATAGCCAAAAATGGAAGCAATGGAAAAGTCCATTGAAAGATAAGTGGGTAGGGAAACGAGGTATATCTATACATCGAAATATTATTCAACCTTAACAAGGAATAAAATTCCAATACATCGTGCAAAATGGATGAACCTTGAAGACATTATGCTAACTGATATAAGCCAGACACAAAAGGATAATTATTATATAATTCCATTTATGAAAAATAGAATAGCCAGTTACATAGAGACAGAAAGTAGAATGGTGGGTGCTAAGGGTTAGGGGGAGATGGATTGAGAATTACCATTTCTTTTGTGCAGAGGTTTAATATGATATAAGGAAAAAGTTCTGAAAATGGATAGTGTCATGGTTACCCAACACTAAATTGCACACTTAGAAATAGTTAAAGATAAGTCTTATATTAGATATATATAAAGTGTCCTGGTAGTCTTATACTCTATAAATACACACTTTTTGGCATTGCCTCTTTCCTGCCATGCAGAGCCCCAGAGGTGAATATCCCTATTTCTACAAGTGTACATCACTCACTGTACTCTCTGCTGTGTCCCACGTGCTGTGTCAACAGTTTCATACAGCCGGTGACTTCAGAGCCATAACACAGCTCAAGAGTCTGCCCCAAGGCTCCCTCTCTTCTAATTTCCCTGCAACCTAGCCTTCACTTCAACTGGCAGTTCGATTTAGCCGAATTCAGGAAAGGCCACCAGGGCTCTTTCTCCACACATGCTGGTCCCACACCAGGTGGAGTCAGGAAGGGCCAGTCACTGGAGAAGCCCAGAGCGGAGCAGGCAGCAGTCTGAGCTGCTCCTCTCTCATCCAAGGGGCTTCCTCCTCTCATTTGGGGGAAAAATTTGAGCTTGTTTCAAAGCCTCAGATGTTCCTTGTAGCTCATGGAGTAAGTAAAAGAAAATAAAGACGTGGCAGAAAGGGATGTGGCGGTGACAGCAAGAAGCAACTTGATCTTGAGGACTCTCCTTCTTGTCCCTCTATGAAGACTCTTCCACTACATAGGGCTCAGGACTGACAAAGTTCCCTTCCAACCTTTCTCAGGCTGGACACAAGGTCAGCCATGAGAAAACAGAAAAACAAGGAGAAGAGAGTCTGTAGAGACAAATTGGGAGGGTTCAGGAGGAGAATTTAGGATTTGCTTCTGCCCATGGGACACAGGCTGGGAATAAAAATGGTTTCCTGACTCTTCTCTGAAAGGCAGATAGACTCCACCTAAAACCCTATTGCCAGTGATGCAGGGATCCACTTACCAGAGACTACAATCATCTTGAATGTGGAACGTTCGCTGCCAGTGGCTGAGTTACGAGCAGAGCAACCATAGATCCCGGTATGCTTTGTAGTAATTTTGGGGATAGAGAGCTCTTTTCCTGATTGCAGAAACTTCCCATGCATCGACCAAGTATACTCTGCCGATGGGTTAGAATCCGCGAAGCAGGACAAGTAGAGGTTTTCTCCTGAATGGTAATCGGTGCGTGAAGGAAAAATGCTGGGAACGTCTGGACCATCTGGAGTAAAGAGAATAAAGCCACAGGTGATGTCATCCAAGGGAAGGGGATGCTCCTGGTCTCTTAAAGGGACACAGTGTGCCTCTGAGCTAAGACACACCCCCAAGGTCCAGCCAAACCCTTGTGTGTTCACTGAGACGAGGCCCGAAGTATTCACCTGTTTCTCCCATCACAAGCCGTAGATGCCAAGTCTCCCATGACAAAAGCATCCCCTCCCCTTATATTCTTGGTTGAGGCTGTGCCTACCCAGGTTTTCCCAGGGCAGGGAGTCATGGCCATCTCGGGTGTCCAGAAATAAAAGTGTCCGTACTTGTACCTGAGAAAGACTGAGATGCCTGATCTCTGGTCATTTGGATTTTAGCTGGTGGCCTTGCCCACAGAGGAACTAAAGATACAAGGGACATGCAGGGTGACTGGGTCACTGCAGATGCTACCAACTCGGTCCCGTATTTCACATTCATAGGGTCCTGTGTCATTTCTTGTGACACTGGTTAGAATGAGGATCCTGTTTTTACCGGGTTGCTTTAGCCTGGGACTGACCAGGAGGCTCTGACCATTTACCCTCCACACATAGGTGTAGCCCTGAGTCTTAGGTTCACAGGTTAAGGCTACAACATTCTTATTCTCCATGGGGTTGAAATTGTTGCTGGTGATGTAGGGCTTGGGCATCTCCGCTGTGTGGATAACAGAGAGAAGTTTTTCCTGTGTGGCACCTTTGATTCCTCCACAGGCATCCTTCAATCAGAGTTGGCATCTCCCACAACTAAGTCCACCCGAGTCCTTGAAAGTCAATAGCTGGTGCGTGTGTCACAAGACGGATGCATGATGATCTAATGGCTCAAAGACTATGAGGCCGCCTGCTCTGTCTTAGGGAAGCACAGACTCTCAAGTGCGAAATGAACAGCAGTGCTGGGTCATGGACAGACATGTCAGTGGGAGCCACAGCCCCTGTTACTCCTCCCAGTCCCTCTCTAATCAGCTGACTGACTGGCTCACCTTGGTTTCCTTACCTGGAATGTGCAACTGCTGGGCCCCTTCCAAATGCCATCCTACTTTGACCCGCTAGATGTAATTTCTCTGCAGCTTCCATTTCCAAAGACATTCTAGAGATGAGTAATAATGGGACTTCCCATTGTCCTGAAACCCTGAAGATACTGAGTAGCCTGGCCTGGGACTGGATGTTTCAGCAGAAATAAGACAGGGGAGACCAGAGTCAAACCTGGAGGTCAGTTCAATCATCAGGCTGTGGTGGCACAAGGTGGGGCAGATTTTTGCAGGTGTTTCATGATGATTTACTTGAGCCAGTGACCTCCAAAGATAGAGCAGAGTGCAAGGAATGATCTAGAAAGAGTGAAGGGGACAGGCAAAAGCTGGTTGTTTTGGAGCAGAAACATATTCCCTGTCCTGGGTTTTTGATTTTCCCTCTCCCTTTGCAGAGGGCAGGTGGCTCTTCCCTGATAGCCAGATAGACTTCACTGGAAAACATATTGCCAGTGCTCCAGGGATCCACTTACCAGGGACTATGACCCTCTTGATTATGAGATTTGTTCCGCCACTGGCTGAGCTATGGATGAAACAGATATAGACCCCTCTATATGTTTTGGTGATTTGGGGGATAAAGAACACTTGTGCTGATTTCTGGAACTTCCCATCAATCAGCCAAGAATGCTCTGCCAGTGGGTGAGAGTCTGTGAGGCAGGAGAGCTTGGGGACTTCCCCTGGATGGTAATAGGCGTATGAAGAAGAAATGGTGGAGGCATCGAGGATATCTGGAGCAAAGAGAATAAAGTCACAGGTGATGTTGTTAGAGGGAAGGGAAAATCCTGGTCTGTGGAAGGGCTACAGCGAACCTGTGAGCTAAGTCATAACACTGAAGTCCCAGCCAATTCTCCTGCTGTGTTCACTGATCTGCAGCTTGAGACATTCACCTGTTTCTCCCATCATAATCTGTGGACCCTGAGTCTCCCATGACAGGAGCAGCCTCTTCTCTCCCATTGTCGATCAAGCCTAAGCCTACTCTTAGTCATCATGGCCAGCTTTGATGTCCAGGGGTAAAGGTCTCTGTACTTGCACCTGAGAGGGAGTGAGAGGCCTGGCCTCTGGCCGTGTGTATATGGTATGGCAGCCTGGCTCACAGAGGAACAGAAGATACTCACAGAGGAGATTCAAGGTGACTGGGTCGCTGCGGCTGCCACTCACTGGGTTCTTCATTTCACATTCATAGGGTCCTGCAGTATCCTTTGTGACACCAGATAGAACGAGGGTCCTGTTGTTTTCAGACAGCTGCAACTTGCGACTGATAGGGAGGCTCTGACCATTTATCCACCACAGGTAGCTTACGTTCTGAGTGTCAGGATCACAGGATAAGATCACAGTCTCCGTGCCCTCCCTGGGGTTTAAGTTGCTGCTGTTGATGGAGGGCTTGGGAGTCTCCACTGTGCAGATAACAGAGAGAAGATTGCCCTGTGTGGCACCTTTGATTCCTCCAAAGACATTTTTCAATCAGAGATGGCATTTCCCACCTTTCAGTCCACCCAAGTCCTTAAAAGCCCATGGCAGGTGTGTGTGTTACAAGACAGATGCATAGCAATCTGGGGGCTCATAGATTGTGAGGCTGCCTTCTGTATGTGGGAGAAGCACACTCTTTCTCAAGTGTGAATTGAGCAGCAGCATTATGTCATGGAAACACATGGGACCAGCAGTCACAGCCCCTGGTGCCTCTCTGAGTCCCTCCCTCTCCAACTGCATGCGTGGCCCACCCTGTGGTCCTCACCTGGAGCATGCAGTGCTGGAATCTTCTTAGTTTCAGTCTTACTTTGCCCCCCAAGGTATGTTTTCTCTGCAGCTTCCCTTTCCAAGGGCATCCTAGATATGGATGATGGAACTTCCCATTGTCCTTAAACCCTTTGGGTACTGGGAAGCCTGGCCTGGGACTGGGTACTTCAGCAGAAATAACACAGGGGAGACCAGAGTCAAGCCTGGAGCTGAGTTCAGTCATCAGGGAGTGGAGCCACAAGGTGAGGCAGCTTTCCCAGCTGTCTCATAGTGACTGACTGGAGCCAATGACCTCTAAAGATAGAGTAGAGTCCAAGGAATGACCTATAAAGAGTGAAGGGGACAGGCAAGAGCTGACAGTTTTGGACCAAGACCATGTTCCCCGTTCTGTATCCATGATGCTCCCTTCCCACTGTAGTGAGCAGGTGAGGACCATGTGGATCTTTCTAGAAATACATGTGGATGTTTGCAAATGCAGAACTGACTGGTGGAAAGGGCGAGCATGAACTGATGATGGAAGTCTGGCCCTCATGGACCCTATGTGTTTGGTGGCTATTAGACCAATATTTGGGAAGAATTCCTGCAGATACTTTTTCTCATTAGACATTGTACTCTGTGAATGTTCTGTGAGTTTGACTACTCTATGTACCTCATCTCAGTGGATTCCAGGGTGAATCAGAGAGTAGATAAGCAGTTTCCAGGAGCTGGGGTCGGGGAAATAGGGCATTGTTTCGTGGCTGTGCGGTTTCAGTTATGCAGGATGAGGAGGTTCTAGAGATCTCCTGTACAGCTTCATGCCTATAAAGTGTTCTTTATGCAGAAACCTTAAAACCAGGTGTTTTGGGGTTTTAACTTTTTTTATTTTGGGATATTTGCAGTAGATGTAATGGTTTAGCATCCCACATCTGAAAATTTAAAATCCAAAATGCTCCAGTGAACACTTCTTTTTAGCATCACATCAGAGGTCAGAAGTGTTGGATTTTGGTGCATTTCAGATTTTGGATTTCTGGATTTGGGATGTTAAATTTGTAATATTGTAATTTTCCCATAAAAAGTTGTCAGGAGTTTAGACCTCATGTTATGATGTGACTCTAGTAACAAAACAAAACAAAACAAAAATTGAGGGAAACATTAAAATGTTGTCATAAGTGGAAATGTTTACTGATGGTCCAAATATCTAAGATGAATTGCTGATAGTAGTATTTCTCTTGATACCCAATTAAGGTTTAGGTGTGGGGTGAATTCCAACAGGATCACATTATGCTCAAAGAAAGATGCCAAAGGTGATTTGAAATTAGCAAGTCCTTAAGTAGAAAGAGTCCCGTTAAAAGGACAGAACTGGTCAGTGTGTCAATTACATAAAGGGAGGAATGATGCCGAATTAAAAGAAGTGATGTGTGTTATGTTAGTAAATATAGAAAGAACTCCCTGTTTCTAATTTCTGTGCAGAGTTAGGAAAAATGGGGAGGAGCCCAAAACAGGTATGTGAAGTGCTTTCTTCATTTTCTCTCAACCTAAGGAAATACAACTAGAGTTTAAGTTTGTGTGAATTAAGAAGAGTCTAAGTGAGATTCCACTGGGTCATGTGTCCCCTACACGAAGAATCCCAACTTATGAAAATGGCATCATCATAAGGAAACAATTGAATGTGGCCCAGGTAAGAAAATCATTAAATAGCACCCGCGGGCCACCTCCAACAGGTCCCCGAACCCACCAGTATTCCCATTTCGTGAATGTTACGGCCTTGATAGTTGTACCATAACTACAAAATTTAAAAATTGCTATCGTCAATACAAAATGGTAAACATGAAGTTGAATATATTGCTTCATTTTTTTCCCCCTACTCTTTTTGAACTTTCCTGTTTCCTTTTTGGAACTTTCTATTGACACATCCTCAAGCTAGGGATTCTTTCCTCAGCTGTGTGCATTCTACTAGTAAGCATCAAAAGCATTCTTCATTTCTCTAACAGCACTTTTTTTTCTTTTTTTTTCTGAGATGGAGTCTCGCTCTGTTGCCCAGGCTGGAGTGCAGTGGCACGATCTTGGCTCACGGCAAGCTCTGCCTCCCGGGTTCACGTCATTCTCCTGCCTCAGCCTCCATTGTAGCTGGGACTACAGGCACCCGCCAGCACGCCCAGCTCATTTGTTTGTATTTTTAGTAGAGATGAGGTTTCACCGTGTTCGCCAGGATGGTCTTGATCTCCTGACCTCGTGATCTGCCCTCCTTGGCCTCCCAAAGTGCTGGAATTACAGGCGTGAGCCACTGTGCCTGGCCATCTCTGAGGTATTTTAACGAGTTGTCGACTTTTGAGTTTGTTCAACTGTTTACTTACTGTTAACCGAGTGACAAATTTCAAGCTTCTTATATGCCTGACAAGAAACCAGAAGTCTCTAGGAAGTGACTGGAGAATGCGAGCTCCATAGTAGGCTAAGGATGGAGTCATGAGTAAAATGGGTGAAATTAGCCCATGGGCTTTGGAGACTGCAGACCTGTCCAGCCTCTGACATCCTGGTGAGTCAGTGCAAAGATTACAATAGTGACAGCAAACTAGCATGGCTGGCTCCTTCTGTCATCTAGTCTCAGGTTGGCTGTCTTCACTCATTCCTGGACATAGGCCAGGCTAACCATGAGAGGATTTTAGTTTATGGTTTAACTTTGAAGCAAGAATGATAATAGTTCCTCCTTAACACTAATACCCTTATTTTGCTCAGGGATTGCCTTTGTAAAACTGGTGAAAGACCCTCAGAGTAAGATTATAGGAGGGCAGTGAATTCTGCTAAAATGTAGGCACAGTTTCTATAATCCCTTACTGCTCAAATGTCATTTGCCCAGAGTTTACAAAATTCTTAACTAATTTCTCCTATAGAGAACATCACTATTACAGAAACTGAGATTGGTTTTTTGAGATGTTTCTCATTCTTTGCATTTTGGCAACCCGCTGACATCATCCATACCCATGACTAATGGCTCAGCCAGTCACCTGGTCCCCACCTAAAGGCGGATTCAGGAACAAACAGATCATTTCCCTCTGCCCCCATGATTCCATCCCGAAAAAATCAGCAGTACCGATTTTTTAGTCCTGTGCCCCTGAAACTCTCCTTGAAAATCTCTATGTAATGTTGACAGCTGGTACCATTCTTTCTGAAATTATTCCAATCAATAGAAAGAGGAAATCCTCTCTAACTCATTTTATGAGTACAGCATCATCTTGATACCAAAGCCTGGCAGAGACACAACAAAAAAAGAGAATTTTAGACCAATATCCCTGATGAACATCGATGCAAAAATCCTCAATAAAATACTGGCAAACCGAATCCAGCAGCACATCAAAAAGCTTTTCCACCATGATCAAGTGGGCTTCATCCCTAGGATGCAAAGCTGGTTCAGCTTATACAAATCAATAAATGTAATCCAGCATATAAACAGAACCAAAGACAAAAACCACATGATTATCTCAATAGATGTAAATAAGGCCTTGGACAAAATTCAAAAGTTCTTCATGCTAAAAACTCTCAATAAATTCTGTATTATTGGAACGTATCTCAAAATAATAAGAGCTATTTGTAACAAACCGACAGCCAATATCATACTGAATGGGCAAAAACTGGAAGCATTCCCTTTGAAAACTGGCACAAGACAGGGATGTCCTCTCTCACCATTCCTATTCAACATAGTGTTGGAAGTTCTGGCTAGGGCAATCAGGCAAGAGAAAGAAATAAAGAGCATTCAGTTAGGAAAGGAAGAAGTCAAATTGTTCCTGTTTGCAGATGACATGATTGTATATTTAGAAAACCCCATCATCTCAGCCCAAAATCTCCTTAAGCTGATAAGCAACTTCAGCAAAGTCTCTGGACACAAAATTAATGTGCAAAAATCACAAGCATTCTTATATACCAGTAACAGACAAACAGAGAGCCAAATCATGAATGAACTTCCATTCACAATTGCTTCAAAGAGAATAAAATACAACTTACAAAGGATGTAAAGGACCTCTTCAAGGAGAACTACAAACCACTGCTCAGTGAAATAAAAGAGGACACAAACAAATGGAAGAACATACCATGCTCATGGATAGGAAGAATCAATATCGTGAAAATGGCCATACTGCACAAGGTAATTTATACATTCAATGCCATCCCCATCAAGCTACCAATGAGTTTCTTCACAGAATTGGAAAAAACTGCTTTAAAGTTCATATGGAACCAAAAAAGAGCCCGCATTGCCAAGACAATCCTAAGTCAAAAGAACAAAGCTGGAGGCATCATGCTACCTGCCTTCAAACTATACTACAAGGCTACAGTAACCAAAACATCATGGTACTGGTACCAAAACAGAGAGATAGACCAATGGAGCAGAACAGATCCCTCAGAAATACTCCCACACATCTACAGCCATCTGAACTTTGACAAACCTGACAAAAACAAGAAATGGGGAAAGGATTCCCTATTTAATAAATGGTGCTGGTAAAATTGGCTAGCCATAAGAAGAAAGCTGAAACTAAATCCTTTCCTTACTCCTCATACGAAAATTAATTCAAGATGGATTAGAGACTTAAATGTTAGACCTAATACCATAAAAACCCTAGAAGAAAACCTAGGTAATACCATTCAGGACATAGGCATGGGCTAAGACTTCATGTCTAAAACACCAAAAGCAGAGGCAACAAAAGCCAAAATTGACCAATGGGATCTAATTATGCTAAAGAGCTTCTACACAGTAAGAGAAACTATCATCAGAGTGAACAGGCAACCTACAGAATAGGAGAACATTTTTGCAATCTACTCATCTGACAAAGAGCTAATATCCAGAACCTACAAAGAACTCAAACAAATTTACAAGAAAAAGACAAACAACCCCATCAAAAAGTGGGCAAAGGATATGAACAGACATTTCTCAAAAGAAGACATTCCTACAGCCAACAGACATATGAGAAAATGCTCGTCATCACTGGCCATCAGAGAAATGCAAATCAAAACCACAATGAGATACCATCTCACACCAGTTAGAATGGCAATCATTAAAAAGTCCGAAAACAGCAGGTGCTGGAGAGGATGTGGAGAAATAGGAATAGTTTTACACTGTTGGTGGGATTGTAAACTAGTTCAACCATTGTGGAAAATAGTATGGCGATTCCTCAAGGATCTAGAACTAAGAATACCTTATGACTCAGCCATCCCATTTCTGGGTATATACCCAAAGGATTTTAAATCATGCTGCTATAAAGACACATGCACCCATATGCTTACTGCGGCACTATTCACAATAGCAAAGAGTTGGAATCAACCCAAATGTCCATCAGTGACAGACTGGATAAAGAAATTTTGGCTTATATACACCACGGAATACTATGTAGCCATAAAAAAGGATGAGTTCCTGGCCTTTGTAGGGACATGGATGCAGCTGGAAACCATTATTCTCAGCAAATTATCACAAGAACAGAAAACCAAACACCGTGTGTTCTCACTCATAGGTGAGAATTGAACAATAAGATCACTTGGATACGGGAAGGGGAACATCACACACAGTGGTCTATTATAGGGAGGCGTTGGGGGTGGGGTTGCAATGATAGTTATACCTGATATAAATGACGAGTTGATGGGTGCTGACGAGTTGATGGATGCAGCACACCAACATGGCAAATATATACATATGTAAAAAACTTGCACGTTGTGCACATGTACCCTAGAACTTAAAGTATATTTAAAAAAAGAAGATTTGAAAATTTGAAAAACAAAATCTCTAATCCCTGATCCACTAGGGAGGCTGATTTGAGAAATAATATACCTCCGTCCTCCTATTTGGCAGACTTGGAGTCATTAAAATCTTTCTTTACTGCAAATCACCATCTGGATAAATTGGTTTTGTTTGTACAGGAGGCCAGAAGAACAAGTCTGGGAATTATAAGAATGGATGGAGGAGCTGCCTATCCCTGTTCCATGGTCTTGTGCACAGATAAGCCTCACAACAGGAAAGAGCCCTGGATGGGGATACAGTGGAAGCTTATTCTCTTAGTGACTTGGGGACATTGGCTCGAGATGAAGCGTAGCAGGAGTGGAAACTCCAGGTCATTTCTGTGCCTTTCCATTCCACAGTGTTAGCAAGAAAGGGATTAGAAGGCAGCCTAGTTAGAGGGAGTGTCTGGGGAAGGCCTAGGGGTGGAGGAAGAAGCTGTGCAGGACAGGGCTTGCCAGTTAGAATGAAGTGGGAGGAAGATGAGGGACACAGAGAAGCAGAGAGAGGCAGAGACAGCATGGCAGTGAACAGTGGGGGCTACAGTGACTTCAGAGACCCCAGGGACCAGGTGCCCCAGTTCAATAGTCCAGGACCAGGGAGTCCTGAAAATCCTCCAGTGGCCAAAGGGTTTTGACTTACATGAGGTGGGGTATCTTTAGGGGCAAGAGGTAGTAGGGGGATGAAAGATGGGTGTCAGCCTCTGAAAGACAAGGGAAAGGTGTGGCCTAGACCTCCTAGGATTCTGCAACTGAGATCCAGTCTCTAAAGAGGTTATGGATCATTCATTTCTTCATTCAATTCCTTCATTTGTTATGTGAGAGCACCTGACTGTGTGTCTCACACTGGGCCCGTGCTGGTGCAGGGTGTGAGTGGGGAAAGAATACAAGGTCCTCTCCTTTATCCTGTCATGCCAGTGACATGGACACTTTGGGAAACAGGATTTCAGGTTCAGTGATAGGGATTAAGTTCTGAGGGTTGGGCCTGGACATTTTTTGCATTGACTCTGATGGTTGAGACAGGTAATTTAGTTCTGGAGTACAGATTAATCAGCTGATCATTTGTTCTCAGTCCTCTGAGTTTTGGATGCCTAAGAAGAGAGGATTTGAGCCAATAAATGACTATGGGGCCCTTGGAACCCAGTAATTCCTCACTTCTGGTGGAGGAGAGGATGGGCCTGTGGCTGCAGACAGACCTCTTGTGACCCTGATCTGCCTTTTCTGTTTGCCTGATTCTGGTTCAGTGACTGTGCCTTCCTGTGCCTCAGTTTTCACTCAGTCAAATAAGCTAAATGGCGAATGAACTGTGGCTTTTCATGCTATCTGTGAATAAATTTTAAATTTTTCACAGTCACCTGATCTAATGCTTGGTACAGTGCAGGTGTTCACACAAACAGCATTTATTACTATTCACTTTCATGAGAGAGCACCTTTAGGTCAGATCCCTGTGGACAAGCTGCTGCCAGGTACATTTTCTCTCTTCTGTTTCTGCTTCTGGGGACATTAGACTTTCTATGGAGTGTCCTAAGTCTTATAAGGCAGTTGACTGATGGCCTACAAAGCTTGTCTTTCTGTCCTCTCCACTCTGAGTCTTAGGTGAAGAAAGCTCTGTCCTTGCCTAGATGAGGCTCTGAGGGCTGAGCCCTGGCTGGTGAGCAACTCCAGGAGACACAGTCCTCAGACAGCTGGTGAATCCCTCGTCCCAGTAAGCCCTGCCACAACCCAGCCCTGGCACAGGCTCCTCAGCTTTATCTGGAGTAAGGATTTAGGGACAGCGGTCTGGGATTGAGGTTTCTAGGGGTGAGCTTTTCTGAGAGTATCTCAAGGGGCCTCTTAGGCAAAGCCCTACTCAGTTCTCCAGGGTCTTTCTCAGGGTCAAGTTTATGAAGAGGGCATGAGGTGCTTCGCTGAGGCTGATCTCCTCCTGCTAAGCCCCCCCCCCCCCATCAGACTGTCCTTCCTGTGCTGCAAGTGTCTACAGGGTCCGGAGACAGGAAAGGAATTCTGATCTGTTGTAGTTTGTCTCCTCTGTGTGTGTCCTGCACTAAATGCCGGAACCGCAACATGGGACATAATGCAGAGAGGGACACAGGCACAGTCCAGGCCTGACCATCCTGTGTGTGCAAAGTAGAAGTGACCCCCACCCCTCAACACCCAGGGATCATGTGGAATCACTCACGGTATAAAGTGAAATGTCCAGTTACTCTTTTAGTCCCATCACCTCGCTTTATGATTTGTATGGTGTAGGATCCTGTGTCCTTCTGGGTGACATTCTGGATCAGCAGGGATGCATTGGAATATACTGTTTCTCGTCCACTGTATGCAGGCCCAACTATAATCATTTCAGTGTCTATTGTATATGCTGTAATGTAATGGTGGAGGTCCATTATTTGCCCTTTGTACCAGCTGTAGCCAGCAACATTCTGGGGCAAATTGTGGACAAGTAGCAGAACATCCTTCCCCTCAGAAACTTTGGTTGGCTGTGCTTCAATCGTGACTTGGGCAGTGGTGGGCAGGTTCCAGAAGATTAAAAGTGATGCTAGGAGGTGGAGAGAGCATCAGTCAATATTGAGACCTATGTATTGGGGTGAAAAGATGGGGCCCTGGGTCCTGAGAAGATTTCCTCAATCATCAGCCTTGGAGACACACACACACACAAAGACACACACCCCCTTTTGTGTGTGTGTGTGTGTGTGTGTCTGTTTTTGTCCTACTGTCCTACTGGGTCAAGGTCAGCGGCACAACCCCCATTCCTTCAACACTTCTGACCTCGGCATTTTTCTGTTTGGAATCCTCTACCCCAGAGGTCTGCACGGCTCCCTCCACACTGCCCTCAGGTTCTGCTCACATCAGGGCATCCTTAGACTTCTTTCCTGACACCTCCTTCAGAGACCCTGGATCTTCTATTTCTGACCTTTCCATGCTCTGCTCCCTCCGGAGCTCTTGTCAACACCTGACCTCACATTCTAGATCTCTTTGCATGTCTGTCTTCCTGCCCATGAGAGCATGAGCTCTGTGAGGACAGGGACGTTAGTGATCTTTGTTGCACCCCAGTGCCTGGGACAGGATGCAGACTCCTGCAGATGTGAGGGTTCCCAGGGACCTCCATGTCAGGGCTAATTTTTTTTCCTTCCCCAATTGTTGAGGTTTTTTGCTAAGGACAGTGTTTCATGTCCTGCTTATATTTTCATTTGACGTGTCATCCGATAATAGTTATTATTATCATTTTTCAAAATGTTTTGGCCAGTGATGATTAACCAGGAGAACAGAACACTTGAGATTTTCCTACCTCTTACCAATTCCAGTTCAATGTGATTTTCCTGTTGTGACCCTGTCCCTCTCTGGTATATTTTCCCCTATCCAGACTCCCACAGAGCCTTCTTTCCTGTATTTTTTTCTTTTTCTTTTTGAGAGGCAGTCTGGTACTGTCTCCCAGGCTGGCATGCAGTGGCGCCATCTCCGCTCACTGCAACCTCTGCCTCCCAGGTTCATGCAATTCTCCTGCCTCAGCCACCTGAGTATCTAGGATTACAGGAGCACACCACCACACCTGGTTAATTTTTTCTGTTTTTAGTAGAGACGGGGCTTCACTGTGTTGACCAGACTGGTCTTCAACTCCTGACTTCATGATCCATCCACCTCAGCCTCCCAAAGTGCTGGCTTATATTATTTTTTAGAACTCCATCTTCTCCAGGAGACCCCAATCATTCTGCTTCCTCCTCCTGTCCTCTCCCAGGAAGTTCTCTCCTCACCTGTGAGTAGAAGCTCCTTCCAGGTGATGTGCAGTGTGTAGGGAGGTGCTGAGAGGGGCCCCATGGCCTGTGCTGCCTGTGTGTTCTCTGTGGAGATGAGCCTGGGATCCAGAAACTTTCTGAGCATGGCTGTCAGCTGTGCTGTCCTCCCTCCTGTGCTGAGCATCTTCCCGGGGCAGGAGCACTTCTAAGGTTCATGGGCGGGGTCTCTGCCCAGGACACCTCTCAGTCCTGCCTCCTTGTCCCTCCTTCTCTTTTTCCTGTGTGTCAGGTCCCTGGGAATTGTGGAGGCCTCTGCTTTTTTCAGCAGTGATTCTGTCACCAAACCTCGGCACACACTATGTACAGAAACACAAACACACACAAAAAAGACACACGTGCAGACACACACAGTCACACACATACCCTTTAGGTTGGGCAAGCACAGTTCTGGGCCTCAGCCTCCTGCTATCCCAATGGCTCTGGGTCGGGGTGCACATTCACACCCCTTGCCCTCTTTCATCCCCATCTGGCTCTCCCCTTCAGTACAGGAGGCTGCAGCTGCAGCAGGTCCCTGTCATAGGGACACCACATTGTGCTGTGGGTGAGCTGTGTGTTGCCTGGTGACAAGGACCCTTCCTTTCTCTAATTGTGTCTAGTTTGACTGCAACTTCCAAAGATGGACATTCAGGACCTGGGTGTCCCAGAGGAAAGTGTCCTTCCTGGAGGTGTGCAGGGTGAATCTCTCATGTCTCTTGGGAGGAGAGGCCTGAGGTGGTTGCTCAGAGGGGGCTGTGAGTCCCATGGTCAAAGGGACAGTTCTCAATCACTCCATTGCTCCCTTGGGACTGGTGGATGGGTTTCTCATCTCTTCCTGACCATCTTTGGTGTCCTCTCTTCTCTGCCCAGCTGATTGTACTGTGGTCACCACACCTTCACCGTGATGGTGCAGGAGGAAGTGGGGGAGTTATCCAGGAACCCCGTGGAACATGGCTCCTTGAGATACAGGAAGGGGAGCCTGGGACAGAGCAGGGGCTCACAGCTGTAGAGATTCATCCCGACTTACTCCGTGGTCGTGATGGGCTCAGCCCCCCATGTGCTGACATACCCAGGGGTCTGTCCTGAGGGTTTTCACCTGGCCAAGTTGCTCTCTGTAGAGGAGGAACAGGCAGTCACAGAGAGCCTGTCTGGAGGGACGTCGCTCACACCTGAGAAGGCGGGTGGGGGTGAGTTGTGTTCTTGGATCAAAGAGCAATAATACCCCCTTCTCCCGGCAGGGACACAAAAGAGGTCTGTCTTCCCAAGGGACAGCCGGGGGTAGGTGACCACATCCTATGTGGTGCCTGTGTGTGACCATCACACGCGCTCTGAGCCCCATGGGGTGCAGCGGGCAGGCAGGTCACAGGGTGCCTCACTGATTCCCAGGGAGGCTGTGGGACCTCAGGCAGCCGCTGTTCTGTGTCAGTGTTAGGCTTGGCCTAGGATGCCCCACAGAACAGGACAAACGGAGCAGAGGCGGGCATTTAGGGAGCAGTGACAGGAAGAGTTGATGAGGATGGAGGGAGGTCACCAGGGCAAAGCGCGCAGTGTGGCATGGCGTGCACCAGCGCTGCCCTGGGAGATGTCTGTTTAACTGAGCCCAGGGAAGGAGCAGGTGTGTGGGGCAGGAGTTGCCTGCAGAGGGAGTGCTGTTAGGTTGGCGGCCGCCAGGTCAGGGAGGAGCTGACACAGTCCCTGTGGGGAGCATGGAGGACGTTGAGGATTGGGCCAAGGTGACCCTGGTGAGGGTGGACCCTGCTTGGCTACGGGTTCTGCTGAGGGAGGTCCGCATCTCCTGGGAAGGCTCCAGGCTCTGCCGACCTCTGGTGGACTGGAAGGGAAGTGTGGGGGGCCGAAGTCCCAGGCCAAGCTGCGTGTTTTATTCCACAAGGATCTGCACGTTTCAAACGAGGTCACACATATGCTATGTTACAGCTCCATCACCTTCCAGTCCCGTGAGTCCCATCTCTGTGGCTCTACGTTCACCGTTCTCCCTCTTTCACGATCGGATGCCCCGAACGCAGATTTTTGTCACCTTCTGTGAGTTTGTGTTTGTGTGCAGTAGGCGGCACTGTGTATACCCTGGGGGCAGTGATGTCTGGGGCTGAGCACTGCACATGGGCTTGGGAACAGAGGACGGAGCAGCAGGGTGGGAGGATCAATGCCAGGGGAGTAGGGACAAGTCCTTTTCATTTTCTCACTCCCAGGGACCAGAACCCAGGATTCTGACTCCAGGGCACAGTACCACACCCTGCTGGTGTCCCTGGATGTCAGGAGCGCTCATAGTGTCATGTTGCCTTGGCATTCATTTTTTAAGGTGTAAATTTATTTACCTCACATCAGAGGCAGGCCTTGCTCACCATGGCAGTTTTCAATACTGTATCTGGTTCAAGTGGCTGCAGTTGGTGGCCAGCGATAAAATCTAAGAGGCATCTCTCCTGCTTGGTGTGCTGGGCTCCTCTCTCTCCATCTACTTTCTTTAAACTGATATTCTGACATTTGCCCTTACATTTAAAGTGACCACTTCTCAATCACAGCGTAATCTCCTGGTCCCAGTGTTTGCTGCTTGCTTTAAACCCATCTGTTAAAACTCCCTGCTGGAAACCTGTCAGATAACACCTGGACTTACTAAAGACATTGGCTTACCGTTCTCTTCTCTCCTGCTGCCTGGGCTCGCTGACCTCTGTTTCTGTGGTCTCCAGGTGTGCCGAGTGCTCCCCAGTGTCTGTAACTAGTAAAAACACTTACACTTTCACGTTGTGGTTGTATCATTATAGCCTCACATGCCATCCAGGGCCTGATGTTAAGGCTGCCCTATGGGATCTGTCCTCATTGAACCCCTGCTGGAGCTCTTGTTTGGGGATCTTCAGTTCTGGGGAGAGGAACTTCCAGCTAACTTGACTGAAAAAGTGATAAGTTTCATGGAAAAACTGGGTCAGATGATGTATTCATGGGCTTCAGCTGCCATAACAAAGACCTTAGCCTGGGTCAATTAAATAATAGAAATCGATTTTTCACAGTTCTGTGAATAATGTGCTATTTTAACCACTTTAAAATGTGCAATAAGTGGAATTAACCACATACACAGTGTTAAGTTGCCATCACCACAATTTTTCGTAGAAAATTTTTATCATTTTAAACTGAAACTTTGTATCTTTGAAGCTAGAATAACTCCCTGTGTTTTCCACCCTAGACCTTAATCATCTCTACTCTCTGTGAATTTGCCCATTATTGATGTTTCATATAAATGGAATTTTATATATATATATATGTTATATATATATAAACAATATATATATATATGTTATTTAGTTTCTGACATATTTCACTTAGCATAATATTTCCAAAGTCCATGCATCTTCCAGTGGATGTCAGAGCTTCATTCCTCTTTATGGCAGATTAACATTCTGTTGTATGTGTGACCACATTTGTTTATTCATGTGTTGATGAATACTTGGATTGTTTTCATAGTTTATCTTTTGTGAGTAATGCTGCAATCAACATTCCCAGGCGAGTACCTATAGGAGTCCCTGGATTCAATTCTTTGGGTATATACCTAGGAATGGATGCTGTTTCACATGAGAATTCTATGATTAGCTTCTTGAGGAACAGCACAACTGTTTCTCCTAGTGGCTGCACATTTTTATAATCTCACCAGCAATGTATGAGGATTCCAAATTCTACATAATGCTTTCACTTGTTATTTAGCATTTGAAAAGAATGGTAGCCATATTTGTAGGTTTGGTGTGGGATCCCATAGTGGCTTTGACTTTGTATTTTCCTAATGACTAATGATGTTGAGTTTCTTTTCATGTCCCTCTTGATGATTTGCACATCTTCTTTGAAGAAATGTCCATTTGCGTCCTTTGCCCATTTATATAAATTGGGTGGTTTGTCTCTTTGTTATTGAAATGTAGCAGTTCTTTATATATTCTGGGCATGAAACCATTGTCTATGTGATTTCCAATGTTATGTCTCATTCTGTGTTTGGTGTTTTTATTTTCTTGATAATATCCTTTGATGCACAAAAGGCTTGCATCTTTAGCCCAATTTATCTCTTTTTCCTTTTTCTTTCTCATGCATTTGGGTCACACCTGAGAATCCATTGCACATTTGAGGTCATTGAGTTTAACCCCTATGTCTTTTTCTAACATGTTTTGGTGGTTATAGATCTTATAATTAACTCACTCATCCATTTTTAGATAATTGTTTGATATGGTTGTAAGTACTGTTCTCTAAGTTTATTATTTTGCCTGTGGTTATCTAGTTGTTTCTGCACCGTTATTTGAGAGGAGGATTGTTCCCCCATTAAATTATCTTGACACCCTTATGCAAGAACAATGAACTATAAGGGTGAAGGTTTATTTCTGGACTCTCAATTCTATCCCTTTGGTCCCTATTTGTATTCTTATGCCAGAAGCTTCTGTTTTTAGTACTTGTAACGTTTTGTGAGATTTCAAATAAGAAAGTTCAAGTTCTGCAATTTATTTTGGCAAAATTGTTTTGGTTCTTTCAGGGGTACTTTTAAAAACAAGGAGGCCAGTGTTTCACAATTGGAAAGCCTTTTCTGTCGTCTTTCAGAGGGGAATTTTGCAGTCTAGGGATCTTTTCAGGAACTTCATCACAAGTAGGTAAATTATCACCACCTCCTTTGCTGAGATACTGGGTTAAAATGTGTGTTGCCTCTCGTTGAGGAATTGAGAGACCCTGGTAGCACTTGCCCATGTGATGAGAGACAGTGAGCTCCTTAATGAGAGGCACAGAAGATATTGCTTTGAGACACAATGTTGTCAGGGGAGCTGTGTGCCTCTCTACTTCTTTATTTTTTTGTGCAGTTTAGATCTCTGCTGGACACACTAGATAGTGAAATATTTGTTCATTCTCTTGGCTCTGGTTTGGTTGACCTGTCAGCTGGAGCTGGAGGACATGCGTGGCAGGTGAGTGACCCTCATGGGAAAGAGCAGGGCTCAGTAGAGTGGAAGCAGCTGAGACCCAGAGAAGCCAGTGAGGTCTGACTCTTAGAAGCCAAAGACCAGCAGGTGGGTGTCCTCAGGGGCAAATGGACTGCACTGGTACCCACTCCAGTGGACTGGAGAAAGGTAAGAGGCTTTGGATATTCCATTTTCTCTCTCAGCTCTTCAGCAGGAGATTTGGGCTCTGGGCTGGCACTGTCCTGCAGCAGGGGCAGGTTGGACAAGAATGGCTGCATATCAGGCCTAAGTCCATGTCATCCCCTTAGGCATTGCCACTGAAGATGGAGAATTTTGTTCAGAGGCCCAGCCTGGGCACATGGGAGGAAAAACCTTATGAAAATTAATTTAAGAAAACAGTATGCGTGCTTTAGTCTTCTGGAATAATTATTAATGTCATGTTTTACAATGTATCTCTTACAGGAATGGTGAGAATCATCTACATAATGTAGGTTTTATGTGGTCTTTTCTATAGTTGCAGCTTTCACATGCTCTTATAGAAGTCATTTCCTTTGGGAACACACAAACAGAATCTCTGTGTTCATTTCTGCAGGGGCCGTTGAAAACAGTATGCTGAAAATAGATAGGGCTCAAGGACAGTATCTCCAATTGAACTTTTAATGAACTCCCGTATGCGCCAAGAAGGCGGGCAGATAAGGAAGAGCATAGAAACAAGGAACTGAATAGAAGGTTACATCTGGGAAAAGAAAGTTTGTTTTGCATTGCATTCTTTCTGCTGACGTGGGGTTTATGGGGTATAAATAAAGTGAGGTGGAGGCTCTGAGCGTGGCCGCCATGTTCTCTGTGTGTCTTTGTCTTTTGTGTGTTCTTTCATTCTCCACCACCCCCGGCACGGACCCCAACACATTTCTACTAGGAAATCTTTATACAGGGTGGAGAGAGTCACATTTCCTTATGAGAGATGGAAAGCATCTGACTACCAGAAAAAGTGTCCAAATTCTGCTGCTATGATCATGGTGCTGCAGGTGGAGGTCAGTTTAAGGAGGTGTCAGGCAAAGGAATTTTGAAAGTTGTTTTTATTGTTTTTTGTTTGTTTCTTTCTTTTTAACAAAACCATGGGCAGAAGCCACCACCTAGACCCACCACACGTTGGAATGGATGAGAGACAGAAATGGAGCTTAGTAAATTGAGAATGAAATCTAGGTGTGGGGAAGAGGTTTGAGAGGTCAACAGATGTGAGAGGTGAATGGGTGAATGACGAGAATGTTCAAAACATCTTTCTGCATATTAAGAGAGCATTTAGGCCCCTGAGTCAGACAGTGGCCAGGCCAGGGGGAGAAGGATGTTGTCAGCTCTCCTGGGCAAAAGTGAGACTCCAGCAGTGTCCAGTTACCTCATCCAGTTTGGGATTTATTCCTATTTTAAAAATGATCCGACAGTATACAATTTTGAAAATATACAAAAATCCCTATGGTACCATTTATAGATAGACAAGATGGCCCTAAGATGATGAGAGAATCAGAATGGGGTTTGGGTGTACTTTGTGTATTTTTTTCTCCCAATGTCTACAGAATTCCCTACATCAATTTTTTAACATAACCCAGTGTGTGTCATTCCCTTTCACAGTTACAGACATTTCCAGTTCACGGTTACAGGCCCTTGGAAAACCCACACCCTTTCTGCTGTGAGGTACAGGCAGCCATGTGGCATCACCTCTAAACATGCCTTCTGGGACATCAAATTGCTGATTAAGTAAAAGTCATTTCAGTAGAAATTGAAGACCTCCATTTTACCCATCTCACACTTGTAATTCTTCTACCAAGAGATGATGGATTTTAGTGGTGATTTGCTTTTATAGATTAATGCAGATTAATGCTTCTGCCAGGGCCAAATTTTTCATTGGGAAAAGCATTTGGCAAAGTCTGGAGACATTGCTGGTTGTTAGAGCTGGGGGAGGGAGTCCTGCTGGCCTTGAGTGGGTAGAGTCCCCAGATAGTGTTGAACATTCTAGAGCTCACAGAGCCCCACCAGCATGACCACTACAAAGTTCAAAGCTGAGGAGGAGTGGAGAGCCCTGATGTACCTCCCCTAGCTTCCCTAGAGCTTTTTACCTTCTCCTTCCATCAGTCTCTACCACTTTCTCACCTCAGCTTGCTCCTTGAACCTTAGTGCTCTCCGCTTGAACCTTCCCTTAGTTTAAGACCTGCTATAATTTCTCGACTTCCTTGGCCCCTTTCTGATCCTTAGCAGGGTGTCCTCTAGAGGGGATCCTCACCTTTCCTGGAGCTTCCCAGGATCCAAATGCCCCTGCTCTGTGTGGGCACCAGGGATATGGCCATGTGCCTGTGTCCCTAAAGGTCCTGTCACTGAGAACTTTAGTGTGAGAGCAGCTGAGGTGATATTACCCTCCCCTACTTTTCTTGGAACATAAAAATATGTACAAACCTTGGAGAGTAAAATTTCTTAATGCATGTCAAAATTTAAAAATTACATATTTTTGCCTCCCAAACTTTACTGGGAAAAATTTATCACACTACCAGTCATGAAAAATGACACCTAATCAAGGTTATTCACTGTATTGTTGTTTAACAGCAAAATATTGGGAACAACCTAGACTTTCACCAGCACGATGCTAATTCAACAGATTACCTTAATCTACACAATAGAATATGATACAGCTGCATAAAATGTATACAATCTGTCAGCTATTCATATGAAAACACCTCCACGTTCTATTTTAATTATAGCATCTAAACATCACAAAATAAGATGCAGTTTTTGTACTAGATCTGACCTTAGAACATTATTTTTACTGTTTTTTTTGTTTGTTTGTTTAATTTAAAGAGCGAGTGTCTCACTCTCATACCCAGGCTGAAGTGCAGTGGCGAGATCATAATTGACTGCAGCCTCAACCTTGTGAGCTCAAGCGATCCTCCTGCCTCAGCCTCCTGAGTAGCTGAAATCACAGGCACGTGCCCCCATGCCTAGCTAATTTGTTGTGTTTGTTTCTGTAGAGATGGGGTTTCACCCAGGCTGGTGAAATCCCAGGCTTTTTTCAAACTTCTGAGCTCAAAGGATCTACCCACTTTCACTCCCAAAATGCTGGAATTACAATCAAGTGTCACCCCACCTGATTCTGCCCTCTTTTTTTTTTTTCAAATTCGACTGCAGTCTACTCACGCATCTCTTTACCCATCAGGGGATTTCTATTTTTTCCTTAATTTCTCTACCATATGTCTATGCTAAAATCCAGATGTATTTGCCTTTGTTTAGAATTAGATTTTTTTTTTTTTTTAAAGGGAAGGCTTACGAATTGTCTCCTAGCTGATTTTCAGGATTCTAATCTTCACTGTCTAAGCCATATGTTTGCATTTCCAGATATTGATTGCAGTCATTTGTAGGGCATTTAAAGCCTACCAATGCCGGAACCATCCCTCAAGTGTATCTGATTTGGCTGATGTGTGTTGTATCCCAGGGATTGGCTGTTTAAAAATGCTTTCAAGGAAAGGGGTTATTTTGCAGTGGAGGAACTTTAGCCCAGTGATCAAAGTTAACGTCCCAGTAATCAGCGATAACGACATCTAGGGCATTCTAATATAATGGATGGAGAAGGTGCAGCATCATCCCTGTGGTATTCTTCTAGAAACTGTATAACCTGAGTTTAATCGTGAGAAAATATTAGAAAAGTCCAAACTGAGGGTCCTGCTACAAAATAAGTAACCAATACTCTTCAAAAATGTGACGCTCTTAAAGGTAAATCCTAACTTTCCCATATTAAAGGAGACTGAGAGAACATTACAATGAAGAGCAATATGTGATACTAGATTGGCTCCTGGTTCAGAAAAAGACGTTAGTCAGAAGATAGAGGGGATTTGGATAAGGTCTGTACAGGTGTTCATTTTACAGTGTTAATAATCATTTATTGATTTTGATTATTAGGTGCATATCTATAACGTTAATATTTGGGGAAGTTGAATGAAAAGCGTATGAGGACTTTGCATATTTTTGGAACACTTTAGAAAGTCTGAAATTATTTCAAAATTAAACATGAAAAGAAAAGAAAAGAAATATAGATCTTTTAGGTATTTCTATTAAGTTTCCATAGTTGAAGATCATTTTCCAACTTCTCCTGCCTAATACTGGTCAGAGTAATCTTCCTGGAAATGCTGTTTGTCATGTTTGTGACCTACTCAAAGCTTTCCAGTGACTTATCTGTAGGATGAAGTTCCCATTACATAGGCTGCCATTCAGTGTCCTCATAGCATGGCCCTAATCTCCCTTTTTTTTTTGATCTGTGTTGAAAGACCTGACCAACATTTTACTTTCTTATGGCCAAACTTGTTCAAATTTTTCTTGCTTGTCTGATGCCCTTCCCTGTCTTCTCAACTGTGAGACTTCAGTCAAGGTGGTGGGAAATATTTCAGAAGAAAAATTATAAAGATAGTTATAGGAAATAGTCACAAACCTTCTTGGAAGTCTGGGGGTTTGCATTGGTTCAGTAAAAGGTTTGGCTGAAGGCAGCTGAATTATCTTAAAAGCTTAGGGCATTGATACATAGGAATGTAGAGGAGTTTATCTAAATAGCTTGTTTACTCAGGGGTCCTAAAACCAACATTTAATCTTATGCTGCGGGAACTATTCTTGGGGAGGTTGGCAATGTCAGTTACCTTATAGTGGTGTTTACTCAAGACCTTTGTCATTTAATCTCTACTAAATAAATGCAAACTTCACTGGCTGATCAGTGCTGCTGCTGTTAACTCTTTACCTGACCCTTCTAGGTATCCGTGAGTGACTCAGCCACCTAGCCTGCTCTTTCACTGGATATTTGTGTCTCAGTGTATTTGTTCATCCATTGCTGGGTCAGGGTCTGCTGGTTGGACCCAGACAGTTGGTGCCTGGTGTGAGGACCTTGCATGTTGGTGCCCAGGTCTGAGGTACACCTGCAAATAATCATGACAGAACCTTTGAAAACTAAGAAGAAGACTGTGCGGTTGGTAAGCCAGTAACTCGATAAGTCAGTAAGTCAGTAGGTCATCGGTGCCTGCTTGGGATGTCCAATTTTGAGGAAATTGTTCAGGGTAGGCTTTTTATCACAGGACAACAGTTATCAGCACAACAGGAGCAGTATCTAAAAGTATTCAAACAGCTGCTTAAAGCCACTGGAACCTCGGTTTTGCAGGCTCAATTAAGGGACCTAATGCAAATTGTATCACTTAACCCATGGTTCCCGAAAGAAGGTAAGCTAGACGTAGAGCTTTGGGAAAAAGTGGGAAGAAATCTTTTTTGTTGTTGTTGTTGTTGTTTGAGACAGATACAAGAAACGGGAAAGGTGGAGATGTGGGAGTTCAGTCAGGGTGGTGGAAATGATTTTAGAGGAAACATTATAAAGATAGTTATAGGAAATAGTCACAAACCTTCTTGGAAGGCCAGGGAGGTTGCATAGCTTCAGTAAAAGATTTGGCTGATCCCATTACTGGGTATATACCCAAAGGATTATAAATCATGCTGCTGTAAAGACACATGCACACGTATGTTTATTGCGGCACTATTCACAATAGCAAAGACTTGGAATCAACCCAAATGTCCACCAGTGAAAGACTGGATTAAGAAAATGTGGCACATATACACCATGGAATACTATGCAGCCATAAAAAAGGATGAGTTTGTGTCCTTCGTTGGGACATGGATGCAGCTGGAAACCATCATTCTCAGCAAACTATCACAAGAACAGAAAACCAAACACCATATGTTCTCACTCATAGGTGGGAACTGAACGATGAGATCACTTGGACTCGGGAAGGGGAACATCACACACCGTGGCCTATCACGGGGAGGGGGGAGGGGGGAGGGATTGCATTGGGAGTTATACTTGATGTAAATGACAAGTTGATGGGTGCTGACGAGTTGATGGGTGCAGCACACCAATATGGCACAAGTATACATACGAAACAAACCTGCACGTTATGCACATGTACCCTAGATCTTAAAGTATAATAATAATAATTTTTTAAAATGCAAAAAAAAAAAAAAAGATTTGGCTGAAGGCAGCTGAATTCTCTTAAAAGGTGTAGATACTTAGGATTGTAGAGTAGTTTATTCAGGTGGTCTTAAGAACAACCTTTGATTATCTTCAGGAGATCGGTAATGTCAATTACCCTCTAGTGGTATTTACTTAAGACGTTTGTAATTTAATCTGTAGTAAATAAATGCAAAGTTAGCTGGCTGATTGGGGCCACTGCTGATAACTCTTTTCAGGAACTTTCTGGGTATGGGTGAGTGGCTCCAGGCCCAGCCCGGGATATTTGTGTCTGAGTATATTTTTTCATCCGTCACTGGGTCAGGGTCTGCTGGTCGGACTCAGACACTCAACCTCCTTAATTGTTTTTATCCTAAGGCCCATTTCAGACCCTGTCTCTTTATTGACATCTGTATAGTTATTTCTGTTAGAAGTAGCCAACTTTCCTTTCTTTGAATTCTGGTAGGTACAATTGTGTTGAGTGAAATATGAGTTTTATTTTATTATTATTTTAGAAAAAAGAAACTAATTTATTCTGCTCATTAAAAGTTTTCTTGTCAAAACAAATCTTAAAATTTTGATTGGAAGGATTAGAGAATAAATTGTTGATGTTTGAAACCCATTGTGTGTGTGTTTTTTTTAAATGCCTATTTTAGTTTCAGGGGTCAGGTGGAGGTCTGTTATGTAGGTAAACCCATGTCACGGGGGTTTGATGTACAGATTATATCATCAATTAGGTATTAAGCCTAATATTCAATGATTATTTTTTCTTCTCTTGTTTTGCCTCCCACCCTCCACCCTCAAGTAGGTCCTGGTGTCTGTTGCTCCCATCTCGTCCATGTGTTCTCATTATTTAGTGCCAACTTATACATGCAATATTTCATTTTCTGGTTCTTGCGTTAGTTTGCTAAGGATATTATCCTCTAGCTTCATTTATGTTCCTACAATAGTCAAGATCTCATTTTTTTTTTAATGGATGCATAGCATTCCATGGTGTATATGTACCACATTTAAAAAATCCAGATTCCATTGATTGGCATTTAGGTTGAATCTATGTCTTTTCTATAGCAAATAATGCTGCAATGAAAATTTGTGTGCATGTGTCTTTATGGTAGAATGCTTTATATTCCTCTGGGTATATAACCGGTAATGAGACTGCTGGGTCAAATGGTAGTTCTGTTTTTAGCTCTTTGAGGAATTGTCACACTGCTTTCCACAATGGTTGAACTAATTGACACTGCCACAAACAGTGTACAAGCATTCCATTTTCTCTGCAACTTTGCCAACATGTTATCTTTTATTTTTTTGATACTAGCCATTCTGATTGGCGTGAGATGGTGTCTTGTTGTGGTTTTGATTTATATTTCTCTAATGATCAGTGATATTGAACTTTTTCATGTGCTCTTGGCCACATGTATAACTTCTTTTAAAAAGTGTCTCTCCATGTCCTTTGCCCACTTTTTAATGGTTTTTTTCTTGTAAATTTATTTAAGTTTTGTATAGATGCTGGATATCAGACCTTTGTCAGATGCATAGTTTCTAAATATTTTCTCTCATTTCTTAGGTTGCCTGTTACTCTGTTGATAGTTTCTTTTGCTGGAAGCGTGAGTTTTAGATTCAGAAATATGTGAGTCTGAGTCCTTGTTCCACCTTTAATGGACTTTGAGATAAGGGACAATTTCATTGATGTTTTGGGATAGAGGGATAATAGTAACTGATTAAAGGGTCATTGTGAGCATTATATGAGGTGCAAACATAAAGGTCCCCAGGGCATAGCAGGTTTTTTCTTCTTCATTTTCATCTTCATCTTAAGATGTATATTCCCTCATAAAACAAGGTCACATCAATTGTAACTTGAGGTGTGCAATCTAAGTCTAGCTCCTAAAACTAAAGTCTGTTAGATTTTACACTGATAATGCTTTTTCTTTTATGTACAGAATAAAGACAAGATGAGACCAAATATTCTTCCCCCTACTTGTCTCTTCCTACCTGTCTTCCCTCCTTTAAGAACATGTATAAATGCCAGGCCTCCTGAAAACCTCCTCAAAGACATAACAAGCCATAGAAGGTTTCTACAACTTGTGTTTTTCCAGGGTTTGCCCTCAAGCTCTGGTTCAATAAACCTCAATTGATTCAGAAACTTGAATCAGGCACTCAATTTAGTTAACATTTTGCCAACCATGAAGGGGTCCTCTTAATGGAGTTTACAAACTTTGACCTGCAGGGCTTCTTCTATTGTTCATGCTCAGTACCATCTATAGAGCTTTAGTTCTGACCAATTGTGTGACTTTCGGAGAATTGGATCCTACTTTTTCTTGAGGTCCCTGCTTTCTCTGATTTTTTTTTTTGTTTGGGATCTGAGTTTTGTTTTTCCATGGAACTCCTCTCCTCATGGAGCTTTGCTCACTTCCTAAAAGGAATATGAGTTTCCTGCTCCTGTGACAATGGAGAGCAGACTACAGCTTGGCCTGCTCAACTAAGGAGCTGGTTTAGGGTTTTGTTTTAGAATTTGGTAGCTGCAGAATAAGGCTTATGACGACTTCATTGTAACCTCTCCTTATGCTTACAGTGTTCAACAGTTTGTAAATAGTGCAATCGTTATTTGTGGTTTTTGGTTTTATTCATTCTTCTTTTGGGTTTGACCAACTCTTCACCCTGTCTAATGTCCAAAACCCTTTCACTTGGTCAAATCCATATCTATCAGGAGCTCTACATTATGGTGAAGCAGTCCTTGAAATTGGCTAAAGTTCTGTAACTGCAGAACATCCAATTCCACCTCTAGAAACACCTGTTAGTTGAAGAAAATAAAAATATTTTTGACCCACGATATATTCCTTTGAGAAATTTTGACATGTCTGTCAGAGGGTCAGCAAATAGAAGTGGCCCTGCAGAGTTGCCTTTTGTGGAAAAAAATCTACATCATAGAGAATCATTAGTAATGCAGGCATGTCTTCCCTTATCTGGATCTGAGAGAAATGGACTGAATCTGATACTTTAAAGATAAAAATATTTAGCATTGATTTTTCTCTGAGGGCTGCTACCTGCAAGGTTTTACTGACACAAGACCAGCTTTGCACACTCAACTTCCTTTCTTTCTCCCTTGACCTGTATTACCACTAAAACCTGATTTACTGCCATAACTTCGTTTTGGACATGCAGAAATGCAGAAAAATAATCAGCCAGCTAAAGGGTAAAAATGTATTAGTCTCAAGTTTCCTGGCTTCTTTCTGTGCATTCTTTCCAGTTGGAGGATAAAAATCACTGTTTCTTCCACCACCAAATTTTGATCAATGGGAGAAGATTTGTGTTGAACTAGTCATGGTGTATTAATTCTGGTGTACTTTTTAGCGATGTTGGGGTATGAATATTTTGATTGCTTAATCTATTTCCTCCCAGGAATAGTCTTTTCCTTTATCCCTTTCTTTCAGTGTTGTTCATAAAGGGAGGTACTGGATAAACTTTTCTCTCATCTTGTCATATGTTCTTGAGGGCTTGATTTGTGTCCGAGTCAGAGCACTCACTCTTGGTCTCCACCATCAGGAGGAGGAATCGTTTTTGAGTCACATTAGGTGACCAGCCTTAACATGGCTGAGAACCTGAGGGTTTTTCATTTTTTCTTTTGTTTTCCAAATGTGTTAAGCCCCCAGAAGGGCTTGTCATAAGAAGTCCCATCCATCATGGCCTTATGTCATCCCAAGTCTTATTGCTTGGATAGGGCAGTGCAAAAAGAGCCTTTTGCTTGCCTAAGCCGATTCCTGAGAGTACATATTTTATTTTGTTGAGGTGGGGGAAAAGATCATTGGGATTGGTTTTAAAATTTGTATCTTTTTTTAAGATTGCACTTTTAAGTTCTGGGATACATGCGCAGAACCTGCAGGTTTGTTACATATGTATACAAGTGCCATTGTGTTTTGCTGCACCCATTAGCCCATCATCTGCTTTAGGTATTTCTCCTAATGCTATCCCTCCCCTAGCCCCTCACCCCTCAACAGGCCCCAGTGTATGATGTTCCCCTCCCTGTGTCCACATGTTCTCATTGTTCATCTCCCACTTATGAGTGAGAACATGCGGTGTTTGATTTTCTGTTCCTGTATTAGTTTGCTGAGAATGATGGTTTCCAGCTTCATCCATGTCCCTGCAAAGGACATGAACTCATCATTTATTATGGCTGCATCAAATTCCATGGTGTATATGTACCACGTTTTCATTATTCAGTCTATCGTTGATAGGTAGTTCGGTTGGTTCCAATTCTTTGCTGTTGTGAAGAGTGTCACAATAAACATATGTGTGCATGTGTCTTTATAGTAGAATGATCTTTAATCTTTTGGATATATACCCAGTAATAGGATTACTAGGTCAAATGGTATTTCTTCTTCTAGATCCTTGAGGGATCGCCACACTGTCTTCCACAATGGTTGAACTAACTTACGCTCCCACCAGCAGTGTAAAAGCATTCCTATTTCTCCATATCCTCTCCAGCATCTGTTGTTTCCTGACCTTTTAATGATCACCACTCTAACTGATGTGAAATGGTATCTCATTGTGGTTTTGATTTGCATGTCTCTAATGACCAGTGATGATGATCTTTTTTTCATATGTTTGTTGGTCACATAAATGTCTTATTTTGAGAAGTGTCTGTTCATGTGCTTCGCCCACTTTTTGATGGTTTTTTTTTTTTTTCTTGTAAATTCGTTTAAGTTTCTTGTAGATTCTGGATATTAGCCTTTTGTCAGATGTGTAGATTAAACCTTGCAAGCTGAAACTAGACGACTTATGTAAACCTCTGGAGAAATCATAGCAATTTATACATAAACAACCTTTGTGCCTGCGGATGACTAGACTACACAAAAGGTACACATGAACACTGGGTTCAGACTGCAATTCAGAAAATTGTGTCAGATTGCCATTGCAATTGGAAGATGCTTCAGAAACTCTAGGAAACCTAGTCTATAGACTGCTCTAGATATTACAGGTGAGTCAACATACAACTGACAGTTAGAGCGATGTTTGCCAAACAAATTGCTCTAATTGAAGCAGCAGTTGTGTGACTTTAATAAGGTTCCAAGACTATACTGTCCCTTTGTTACTGTGACTTCCCTTTCCCTTTTTCTGATTTGTCTTCATCCCTTATCCGTAGGACATAATTTCTTAACAATGAGCCTTCCTAGTCATGTAGGATCAGATGAAACATACAGCCTCAGAGGTCTTCTACAATGATTTCTCTGAGAACTTTTGAAGAATTGTGGGGTCAGGTGTGCTTGCACAGGCCTGTAATCCCAGCCTGAGAGTCCAAGGCAGGAAGACCACTTGAAACCAGGAGTTTAATACCAGTCTAAGCAACAAAAGGAAAACAAATCTTTACAAAACAAAATAAATCAAATTAGCCAGGTGCAGTGGTGCATGCCAATAATCTCAGACACTTTGGAGGCTAAAGTGGGAGGACCGCTTCAGTCCAGGAGTTCAAGGCTGCAGTGAGTACACTCTAGGCTAGGCGACAGAGCAAGATTGTATCTCTAAAAAAAAAAAAAAAAAAAAAAAAAAAAGAAGAAGAAGAAGAAGGGAAAAAAGAACGGGTAAACAGGACAGTCAAAGATCTCAGGCATCTCCGGATGATTGCCTGAACAAATTGTTTTTTCTTGGCTTCAAACCTTTCAAGATGTATATTTCTTTGTAAAAGAAAGACATACTGATTGTAACTTTAGGTGAACAATCAAAATCTAGCCCTTAAACTGAAGTATTTTAACTCTCATTCTGAAAACATTTATTTTTTGAGGCACAGAAGAAAGACAATATCAGATCAATTGTTTTGCTGCCCACTCCATCTCTTCCTACCTGCCTTCTCTCTTTTAATCAAATGTATAAATACTAAACCTCCTGAAACCTCTTCAGAGAGAACACAAGCCACTGAGGTTTTTTGAAACTCATGTTTTCCCAGGGTGCAGCGTCAAGCTCTGACTCAACAAAACTCGATTGTTCAAGACCCTTGCCTCAGTCATTCTGGATAACCACCATGAGTCCTGGAAAGCCCTTCAGTAATCTGTTGCCTGCCTACTTGATGTCTACCTAGGTGAGTCAAGTCTTCATGAGTCAAACTCTTTTCTTCCATTTCTGCCTTTCCCAACCATACCAGTCAATGCTGTGTGCTCTGATCTGAGTCCCCCTCCCAGGTTGTTTGTATTGGTCTAAGAAAGCAAGACCAGGAAGGGCAGGTTGAGAAGGAAGTAAGAGGTCAACAGCCATGGAACGTGGCAAGTGGGGCTGTCATCGCTCAAAGCTACACTCCCTGGGTGCATTTTATGAATTCTTCTGGATTTGGAATCTTTTCCCTGTGTGTCTATCTAGAAACTCACCCTCCTCCTACTTTCTTCTCTTTACATTTTCTGTTTCTAGTGCACTTGTTTATGTCCAGAGAATGGCCATATAAATAGTTGACAATAGAATATAAAATGACCTTTTGTGAGAGTTGGTACCCGGTCTTTCTTTTTTCCAAAAAAGATTGAGGTTTCTCAAAGCTAGCTTTTATTCAGAGCTGTGCAGTTGTGAGTGTAGTGTTAGGGAACAGGTGCATAAGTGAAGGATGAGACAGAAAACAAAATGCTGGCTGTCAAATCCTGAAAGTAAATGGGACAAAAATCATTTTTGAAGGTAGATGTCACTCAGGAGACCTTGTAAATCTTAGAGTGTCCTCTTACCAGATGAAGTGGAGGATGAGGTTAAATTATGGAGTTAGATGACAGTGGGCACATATTTCTCTGTCACAGTGTTTTTTTTTTTTTTATCTGTAAAAATGGGGACGATGGCACGTAGGATTTTTTTGTCAGGACTGTAACTACATGAAAATCTCTTAGGACAGTGCCTGGTGCATAGTGAGTGCTGCATCAGTGTGTGAGCTATTATAATTATGGGAATAGGTAAAAGTGCCACCCTGGCCATCCAGAGTGTGGAGGTACTTTCCAGTCAGGCAGGCCAGCTGGAGATAAAGCTGGTTAGTGGGGAAGCTTAATTTCCAGGAATAGAAGAATTTAGGAGGAGTAACTCATGCACAACATTCTGTAAACATTCCTTTACCCAACAGTAGGAATGCTCAGAGTGGGTGTGGCTTCCGTGACAATCATTATCTCCTGGGAATCTAAGAATGTGTATTAGAGTTGAATGACTTTGATGTAAACCAAACCCAGAAATGGGCTTCAGAGCTGCCTAGCAGATAGCATTCATCTTGAAAAAGAAAACATTCATCTTGCTAAAGGAATACCATCTTCCGGCCCAGACTATTATTTGTGTTTTTGTACTATCCTAATTTTTAAGGTGTAAGGAGAAAGACTGAAGAATAAACTAATGAAGTGCATGTATGAAATAACAAGTTGAATTGAGACTGGTATGTGTAAGTTAGGAGAAATCGTGTATACATTTTGTACGAACATAAAAAGGATTTCTTGTTGCAAGCAGATCTCTCCAAAAAATCATACTCATTGCCTTGAGTGGATAGCAGACTCTATCACAAGAACACACCATCAGAGTCATGAGAGAATGAGTAGTGTGGCTTCTTTAATTGGCAGGTTAGACTGAGATAGTTATTGAAGAGAAAGGAGTTGAAGAAGAGGATGGTTGAGGGCAAGAAAAATGGGATGGTGAAAGGAAAGGACTAAAAGGAATGTTTACGGAGGGCTTATCAGGTACCAGGTTCTGTGACTAATGTCTTACACATGTTAATTTACTCTTCCACTGTCATTTTCTCATGCAGTAAGAGTCAGCATTACATTGCAGATGAGGAAAGAGCCTGAGGGAGGTCAAACGAGGGGCCTAGGGTCCTCCAGCCACTTCATAGCAGAGCTAGTATGTTTCACTGTGGTTTGTACAGACAGAAAAGTGAGACATGGAAGAAAGGCAAAACGTATTTTTGTTGCGGGTAATGTTTATGAAAGTGACCTGTATGACACAGAATAATGGCCTCTTAAAAATGTCCACATCCGGGCTGGGTGCGGTGGCTCACGCCTGTAATCTCAGCACTTTGGGAAGATGAGATGGGCAAATCACGAGGTCAGGAATTTGAGACCAGCCTTGCCAACATGGTGAAACCCTGTTTCTACTAAAAATGCAAAAATTAGCTGGGCATGGTGGCGGGCACCTGTAATCTCAGCTACTTGTAAGGCTGAGGCAGGAGAATCATTTGAACCTGGGAGGTGGAGGTTACAGTGAGCTGAGAACACCCCACTGCAGAGCAGCCAGGGCAACAGAAGTGAAAGTCTGTTTCAAAAAAAAATAATCCACATGCTAAGACTTGGAACACATGCATTTATTTTCTTGGAAAAAGCACTGTTCAACGGTGATGCAGTTGATTATCTTCAGATGGAAAGCTTATTCTCGATTATCTGGGTAGCACCCAGTGTCATCATAAAGGTCCTTGTAAGTGAAAGACAGAGGCAGGAAGGTCAAGGTGAGAATGATACAGCCTGAGAGACTCCACTGGCCATTGCTTGCTGTGAACATGTGTGACAAGACAAAATTACAACTAATTTAGTAATACATGGAATTGGCTTTTATTTGTCATTTATGATTTGGGACAGTTCTCCCTCTACAGATACAGTGATGACTTCCCCTGGGCAATACAATAACATAACAGTGGGTTTTGTCAAATGCGGATCAGTAAACAAAGCCATAGAAATAAATTGATTGGTTAACATCAGAGTACTTCAGGTCACTTATTTTGGTAAAAGTTAAAGCAGAGGGGACTTCCTGATTATGCTCGCTCAGGTAGACTGGAATCTTTTTTTACAGAAAAATATGATCTGTTTTGAGAGCTATCTGCTTCCTTAAATTTTCAGTGGCAGTGTATAACATCTAGCACGTGTGGTTCTATTTTGGAGTGTCTGTACTCTCACTTAGGTGAGAATATGATGAAAACTTAAAGAATTATCATTAGTCTCAATAACCGTAATTTTGGGCTTCCATCATTTCTTTTCTTTTCTTTTTAATTTTCTTTGGCTTTAAAAATTTTTTTTTATATTTTATGTTCTAGGGTACATGTGCACAACGTGCAAGTTTGTTACATATGTACACATGTGCCATGTTGGTGTGCTGCACCCGTTAACTCGTCATTTACATTATGTATATCTCCTAATGCTATCCCTTCCCCTCCACCCACCCCACAACAGACCCCAGTGTGTGATGTTCCCCATCGTGTGTCCAAGTGTTCTCATTGTTCAATTCCCACCTATGAGTAAGAACATGAGGTATTTGGTTTTCTATTCTTATGATAGTTTGCTGAGAATGATGGTTTCCAACTGCATCCATATCCCTACAAAGGACAAGAACTCATGCTGTCTTATGGCTGCATAGTATTCCATGGTGTATATGTGCCATATTTTCTTAATCCAGTCTGTCATTGATAGACATTTGGGTGGGTTCCAAGTCTTTGCTATTGTGAAAACTGCTGCAATAAACATATGTGTGCATGTGTCTTTGTAGCAGCATGATTTATAATCCTTTGGGATTATAAATATGTGTGTCTCTGCACATGAGCTAGGTCTTCTGAATATAGCATGCCAATGGGTCTTGACGTACAGATGGGGTTTTGGTGTGGATGTCCTTTTTGTTTTTGTTAGTTTCCCTTCTAACAGTCAGGACCCTCAGCTGCAGTTCTGTTGGATTTTGTGTGAGGTCCACTTCAGACCCTTTTTGCCTGGGTATCAGCAGCGGAAGCTACAGAAGAGTGAATATTGCTGAACAGCCAATGTTGCTGTCTGATCATTTCTCTGGAAGCTTCATCTCAGAGGTGTATCTGGCTATGTGAGGTGTGGGGTGTTAGTCTGCCTCTAGTGGAGATGTCTCCCAATTAGGCTACTCAGGAGTCAGGGACCCATTTAAGCAGGCAGTCTGTCCGTTCTCAGATCCCAAACTCCATGCTGGGAGAATCACTACTCTCTTCAAAGCTGTCAGACAGGGACGTTTACATCTGCAGAGGTATCTGTTGCCTTTTGTTTGGCTATTCCCTGTCCCCAGAGATGGAGTCTACAGAGGCAGGCAGGCCTCCTTGAGCTGCAGTGGGCTCTAACCAGTTCAAGCTTCCTGGCTACTTTGTTTACCTACTTAAACCTCAGCAATGGCAGGTGCCCCTACCCCAGCCTTGCTGTTGCCTTGCGATTAGATCTCAGACTGCTGTGCTAGCAACGAGGGAGCCTCCATGGGCATGGGACCCTCCGCGCCAGGTGCGGGATATGATCTCCTGGTGTGCCATTTACTAAGGCCCTTGGTAAAGTACAGTACTAGGATGGGAGTGACCTGATTTTCCAGGTGTAGTGTGTCACAATTTCCCTTTGCTATGAAAGGGAATCTCTTTCCCCCTTGTACTTCCCAAGTGAGGCCATGCCTCACCCTGCTTCCACTCTCATTTGTTGGGCTGCACCCACTGTCCTGCACCCACTGTCCAAGATTCCCCACTGAGATGAACCTGGTACCACTGCTGGGAATGCAGAAATCACCCATCTTCTGTGCTGCTTACGCTGGGATCTGGAGCCTGGTGCTGTTCCTATTTGGCCATGTTGGCGCCACCGCCCCCACTTTTCTTTTTTTTAAATGGCGTCTCACTCTGTGTCACAAGCTGCATTGCAGTGGCACGATCTCGGCTCACTGCAGCCTCTGTCTTCCAAGTTCAAGTGATTCTCCCACCTCAGCATCCAAAGTAGCTGGGATTATATTGCGGGATCTGGCCAGCAGCCCACAATGCAACAGGTCTCTTTCTTTGTTCTCAGGTGGATTGGCAGGTCAAGAAATAAAACACGCACACATGATAGTGAAAGCTGGGTCCAGGGGGGTCATTGCTTTCTGGTCCTGTGATACCACCAATACACTGGATATGCCAGCATTTATTATTAAGTTTAGTGAGGGCAGGGGTAGGTTAGTAAGGGAGTTAGGGTCGTTTGATTATGAGGTGAGATGGTCACATGGGGATGAAGTAATTCTTTAACATAACATCGGTATGCAGAAGTACAGTATACAGAGATGAAAATTTACAACATAGTGTGGGCATCAGCAATTTCTAACACAGCTGTAAAACAGAAACACAGTCTATCTATATCCTATGATTAGCAAGATATTAATCAGCACTAACAGTTGCAGGAAAAGCTGGTTGCAAACAATCAATAGAAACAGGATGTGTAGCTAGACAACCGGTTAAACCAAAAAATTCTCAGAAGGGAGTATACCTAAACCCTAAAGAGACCTAGAAGAGCCGTGGCAAGATAAGTGCGTTTATAACCCTATCTTATCCATATGAACAGGTGCCCCTCATGTGTCCATTAATAGTCTCTCCACAAGAATTGCATTCCATTCCCAGAGCTATGACCATCTGCTTTTCTGGGATAGGAATCTTGGCGATGTGAAACCTCCCTGACTATACGTCCATTTATAGGCTCTCTGTAGGGGGAAGTCCATCAAGCGCTGTTGGCTCATTCTGGCAGCCCATCCTGGCATTGTCTTTACACAATCCTGCATGCAATTATGTATTTACAATAATCAGGAGCATTTCATCTTTCATTCCGTAGCAATGGTTTTGGGGGTCTCCCTACAGGACTACAGGTGTGAGCCACCACACCCGGATAATTTTTGTATTTTTAGTAGAGACAGGGTTTCACCATATTGACGAGGCTGGTCTCGACCTCTTGACCTTGTAATCCGCCTGCCTTTTCCTCCTGAAGTGCTGGGATTACAAATGTGAGCCACTGCGCCCGGCCCACAAACCACACATTTCCTTGAGTTTTTGAATTCCAGTCCAAGAGAAACAATTTGATATTTGAAGGATGGCTGCACACAAATATTTGCACGCAAATAAAAATGTTTGTAGATTGCACCACATGAGGGAGACTACCAGTATGACTATCAGGATGAAAATATCAAGAGTTTGGAATATGCACCTTAGGCAAGATGCAAACCAACTACAATGGAATAGATCAAAGAAGAAGCCAGAAGAGTCTAGTCATTTTAACCAGACAGCACATTTGTTGATTTTTACAACTGAGTCTCTATAATACCCGATGTATTTATCCATGTGCAAGAAGAAGTGTCAGAAACTGCACAGGCTCCCACTTGTTTAGCTGGTAGAGAGCAATTCTATTTTCTAGCATTGCGTGTCTATGTTAAATTAAAACAGGGAGTGAGAAGAATAGGTAAGTATAGAAGTCTAAAAAGAAACTCCATATATTTGAGGAAAAAGATGAGTTAAAGACGCAGCGAAGGGCAGTTTTTGGGTGGACTGAAGGATCTCTTGTTATGTAAAAATGTGTTGGCCAGGTGTGGTGGCTCACGCCTGTAATCCCAGCACTTTGGGAAGCCAAGGCGTGTGGATCATCTGAGGTCGGGAATTCGAGACCAGCCAGACCAACACGTAGAAACCCCGTCTCTACTAAAAATACACAATTAGCCTGGTGTCATGGCGCATGCCTATAATCCCAGCTACTAGAGAGGCTGAAGCAGGAGAATCACTTGAACCCAGATGGCGGAGGTTGAGGTGCGCCAAGAGTGTGCCATTGCACTCCAGTGTGGGCAACAAGAGAGGAACTCTATCTTTTTAAAAAAGTGTGTTTGACATGATATATCTGACACTGTTAACTTACTCTCAGAAGCTACTTCTTGTGAAATCCTAAGTACAGCATTATTCTAGGAAGCAAAGGAGACAGGCATAAGCAAGAAAAAATTAAGAGAGGTAAGAGTCTCATCATGATTGATAGTCTTGTTCTGACACCTTGAGGAAAGCTGTCCACAGCGTAAAATCATCAACTTGCTGTCGTGGTTTGCAGTTTAAGTGTCTCTACGTTACGGTGTTGAACATTTGGTGAGCTCTGAACGGCCCACACCTCCGACACAAGGGTTTTCCCATGAAATTTACATTGAGTTGTCCACCTCTAGCTTATATGGCTTCAGGAACAGAGCTGTTCCTGTTCTTAATGATTTCATTGGAGAAAAATGAATTGGAAGAACTAAAAGAATTCAGGGTCCAGTCCAGGCTACCAATGGATTATAAATACTCAAAGATAATGAACAGTGGTTCAATATGGTAACAGGTGTACTACAGTTTTTCTTTTCAAAATAATGTGTCTCTATATAGGGGTCTCTATTTTTACCAAGGATAATCCCAGTAGGATGAATTTGTTTGCAAAATAGGTTGAGTCTCACTGAACTTGCCTAGATTTTTTACCTAAGTGCAGCAAGAGTAGCAAGGGACCATAGAGGCTCTTTTTAAACTTTGCTTTGCTAGAAGTTTTATAAGACTCTCAGATTAAACTTTCAAAAACCTCTTGAGACTAGGAAGCCAAACCAAGGCCAACTTCAGACTTTGCCTGCATTCCCTATGAGTTTATTCTATGTATATTCTCAAATAGAACATCCCAGTCAAAGCCTTAGTAACATAACCAATGTTTTCAAATGTGTCCTGTTATAAAGAGAGTAGATTCTTACTGAACTTGTGCAAATAACTTTATTACC
>NC_037687.1:36728251-36751007 GCF_003255815.1 Theropithecus gelada | reverse complement strand
GATTCCATGGGTTTGACTACTCTAGGGACCTCATGTAAGTGGATTCCAGAGTGAATCTGAGAAGAGACTGCTGGTTGCCAGGAGCTGGGAGTGGGAAGAATCAGAAGTTGTTCATGTGTGTGCAGTTTCAGTTATGCCAGATGGGGAGGTTGTAGAGATCTGCTGTACAGCTCAATGCCTATAGTTCACACAGACTCAGTATTTCTTATGCATAAGACTGAGGACAAAAAGTGTTTTGGATTTCTGACATTTTTTCATTCTGAACTATTTGTCATATACTTACTGGTTTAGCATCCCAAATCTGAAAGATTCAAAATCTAAAATGCTCCAGTGAGCATTTCTTATCAGCATCAGATTCTTACGTCAAAGTGGGAAGTGATGGGCCAAATACATTCTTGCCCCCCCCTTTTTTTTTCTCTCTCACCTCGTTTTCAGCTTGGTGATTAGTTTTTGGTCAATTTCATACTGGCCACGTTGCACTTGTATATTTTTGAAGGCTTCGGGATGTGAGAGAGGCTGATTGCTATTTTCTATGTCACCAAAATTTTCCACCTTTTCATGGTTGCATCTTTTTCTCAGTGTCTCTGTTGTGGCAGTCATTAATAAGAGCCTATCAAGTCAGATTTAGGACAGAATTTTGTAATTCTGCAAAAAATGTTACTGGGATTCTGGTAGTGGTTGCGTTGAATCTGCAGCTCACTTTGGTTAGCATTACCTTCCTAACAATATTGATTCTTCCAACCCGTGAGAATGAAATGTCTTTCCATATATTGATGTCGTCTTTAGTTTCTTTCAGTAATGTTTTGGAGTTATCAGGGTATAATCCTTTGACCTCTTTGGTTCAACTTATTCCAAAATATTTTATTCCTTTTGATGTTAATGTGAATGGAAATTCTTTTCTTAATATCCTTTCAGATTGTTCACTGTTAGTGTATAGTCTAAAGAATGATCTAGAAAGAGTGAAGGGGACAGGCAAAAGCTGTTGGTTTTGGAGCAGAAACATATTCCCTGTCCTGGGTTTTTGATTTTCCCTCTCCCTTTGCAGAGGGCAGGTGGCTCTTCCCTGACAGCCAGATAGACTTCACTGGAAAACATATTGCCAATGCTCCAGGAATCCACTTACCAGGGACTATGATCCTCTTGATTATGAGATTTGTTCCACAAGTGGCTGAGTTATGGGTGAAACAGACATAGACCCCTGTATATGTTTTAGTGATTTGGGGGATAAAGAACACTTATGCTGATTGCTGGAACTTCCCATCAATCAGCCAAGAATGCTCTGCCAGTGGGTGAGAGTCTGTGAGGCAGGAGAGCTTGAGGACTTCCCCTCTGTGCTAATAGGTGTATGCAGAAGAAATGGTGGGGGCATCCAGGCCATCTGGAGCAAAGAGAATAAAGTCACAGCTGATGTTGTCAGAGGGAAGGGAAAATCCTGGTCTGTGGAAGGGCCACAGTGACCCTGTGAGCTAACTCACAACACTGAAGTCCCAGCCAAATCCCTACTGTGTTCACTGATCTGGAGCCTGAGACATTCACCTGTTTCTCCCAACATAACCTGTGGACCCAGAGCCTCCCTTGACAGAAGCAGCCTCTTCTCTCCAATTCTTGATCAAACCTAAGCCTACTCTTAGTAGTCATGGCCAGCTTTGATGTCCAGGGATAAAGGTCTCTGTACTTGGACCTGAGAGGGACTGGGAGGCCTGGCCTCTGGCCATGTGTATTTGGGATGGCAGCCTGGCTCACAGAGGAACAGAAGATACTCACAGAGGAGATTCAGGGTGACTGGGTCACTGCGGCTGGAACTCACTGGGTTCTTCATTTCACATTCATAGGGTCCTGCAATATCCTTTGTGACACCATATAGCATGAGGATCCTGTTGTTTTTACACAGCTGCCACGGGCGACTGATAGGGAGGCTCTGACCATTTATCCACCACAGGTAGCTTACATCCTGAGTTTCAGGATCACAGGATAAGATCACAGTCTCCGTGCCCTCCCTGGGGTTTAAGTTGCTGCTGGAGATGTAGGGCTTGGGAGTCTCCACTGTGCAGATAACAGAGAAAAGATTGCCCTGTGTGGCACCTTTGATTCCTCCAAACACATTTTTCAATCAGAGATGGCATTTCCCACTTCTCAGCCCACCCAAGTCCTTAAAACCCCATGGCAGGTGTGTGTGTTACAAGACAGATACATGGCAATCTGAGGGCTCAGAGATTCTGAGGCTGCCTTCTGTATGTGGGAGAAGCACAGACTTTCTCAAGTGTGAATTGAGCAGCAGCATTGGGTCATGGAAAGACACGGGACCAGCATTCACAGTCCCTGGTGCCTCTCTGAGTACCTCCCTCTCCAACTGCCTGCCTGGCCCACCCTGTGGTCCTCATCTGGAGCATGCAGTGCTGGAATCTTCTTAGTTTCAGTTTTCTTTGCCCCCCAAAGTATATTTTCTCCGCAGCTTCCCTTTCAAGGATATCCTAGAGATGGATAATGGAACTTCCCATTGTCCTTAAACCATTTGTGTACTGGGAAGCCTGGCCTGGGACTGCGTACTTCACTAGAAATAACACAGGGGAGACCAGAGTCAAGCCTGGGGGTCAGTTCAGTCATCAGGCAGTGGAACCCCAAGGTCGGGCAGTTTTCCCAGCTGTCTCATAGTGACTGATTGAGCCAGTGACCTCTAAAGATAGAGCAGAGTCCAAGGAATGACCTACAAAGAGTGAACGGGACAAGCAAGAGCTGATAGATTTGGACCAAGACCATGTTCCCTATTTTGTGTTAATGATATTCCCTTCCCCCTGTAGAGGGCTGGTGAGGACCATGTGGATCTTTCTAGAAATACATGTGGATGTTTGCAAATGCAGAACTGACTGATGGAAAGGGCGAACATGAACAGATGATGGAAGTCTGGCCGTCACGGACCATTTGTGTTTGGTGGCTATTAGACCAATATTTGGGAAGAAGTCTTGCAGGTACTTTCTCTCATTAGACATTCTACTCTCTGATTCTATGAGTTTGACTACTCTATGCATCTCATCTCAGTGGATTCCAGAGTGAATCAGAGAGTAGAATAGTGGTTTCCAGGAGCTGGGTTTGGGAGAATAGGGCATTGTTCTGGAGGTGTGCACTTTCAGTTATGCAGGATGAGGAGGATCTAGAGATCTCCTGTACAGCTTCATGCCTATAGTTCATGCAGACAAAGTGTTCCTTATGCAAAAAGCTTAAAACCAGGTGTTTTGGATTTCTAACTTTTTTTTTTTTCTTTTTGGAATATTTGCAGCAGATGTACTGGGTTAGCATCCCAAATCTGAAAAATTTAAAATCCAAAATGCTCCAAAGAGCACTTCTTTTTAGCATCACATCAGTGGTCAGAAGTGTTGGATTTGGGAGCATTTCAGATTTTGAATTTCCGGTTTCGGGATGCTCAATTTGTAATACTGTAATTTTCCCATAAAAAGTTGTCAGGAGTTTAAACATCATGTTATGTTCTTACTCTAGTAACAAAACCAAAAAAAATTTGGAGGACACATTAAAATGTTGTCATAAGTGGAAATTTTTACTGATGGTCCAAACATCTAAGATCAATTGCTATTAGTAGTATTTCTCATGATACCCAATTAAGGTTTAGGTGTGGGGTGAATTCCAGCAGAATCACATTATGCTCGAAGAAAGATGCCAAACCTGATTTGAAATTCGCAAGTCCTTAAGTAGAGAGAGTGCCGTTAAAAGGACAGAACTGGTCAGTGTGTCAATTACATAAAGGGAGGAACGATGCAGAATTAAAAGAAGTGATGAGGTTTATGTTAGTAAATATAGAAAGAATTCCGTTTCTAATTTCTCTGCAGAGTTAGGAAAAATGGGGAAGAGCCCAAAACAGGTATGTGAAATGCTTTCTTCATTTTCTCTTAACCTCAGGAAATACAACTAGAGTTTAGGTTTGTGTGAATTAGGAAGAGTCTAAGTCATACGCCAATGGCTCATGTGTCCCCCACACGAAGAACCCCAACTTATGAAAATGGCATCATCAGGAGGAAACAACTGTATGTGGCACAGGCAGCAAAACCATCAGAGAGCACCCCCTGGCCACCTCTAACAGGTCCCCGAAACCACTAGTATTTCTATTACGTGTATGTTACAGCCTTGGTAGTCATCCCACAACTACAAAATTTAAAAAATTGCTATTGTCAATACAAAATATTAAATATGAAATGGAATATGTTGTTCCACTTTTTCCTCCCCCCCTCTTTTTGAACTTTCCTGTTTCAGTTTTGGAAGTTTCTCTTGACACATCCTCAAGCTAGGGATTCTTTCCTCAGCTGTGTGCAGTCTACCAGGAAGCATCAAAAGCATTCTTCATTTCTCTAACAGCTTTTTGTTGTGTTTTTTTGGTTTGTTTTGTTTTTCTGAGACAGTCTCGCTCTGTTGCCCAGGCTGGAGTGCACTGGCACGATCTTGGCTCACTGGAAGCTACACCTCCTGGGTTCATGCTATTCTCCTGCCTCAGCCTCCCGTGTAGTTGGGACTACAGGCGCTCACCACCATGCCTGGCTAATTTGTTTGTATTTTTAGTAGAGACGAGGTTTCATCGTGTTTGCCAGGATGGTCTCGATCTCCTGACCTCGTGATCCACCCACCTCAGACTCCCAAAGTGCCGGGATTACAGGCGTGAGCCACTGTGCCTGGCCATCTCTGAGGGATTTTAACGAGTTGTTGACTTTTGAGTTTGTTCAGCTGTTTACTTACTGATAGAATCAAGTGACAAATTTCAAGCTTGTTATACGCCTGACAGGAAACCAGAAGTCTCTAGGAAGTGACTGGAGAATATGAGCTTCATAGTAGGTTGAGGATGGAGTCACGAGTGAAATGGGTGAAATCAGCCCATGGGCTTTGGAGACTGCAGACCTGTCCAGCCTCTGACACCCTGGTGAGTCAGTGCAAAGATTAGAAGAGTGACAGCAAACTAGCATGGCTGACTCCATCTGGCATCTAGTCTCAGGCTGGCTGTCCTCACTCATTCCTGGACATAGGCCAGGCTAACTATGGGAGGAATTTAGTTTATGGTTTAACTTTGAAGCAAGAATGATAATAGTTCCTCCATAACACTAATACCCTTCGTTTGCCCAGGGATTGCCTTTGTAAAACTGGAGAAAGATCATGAGACTAAGATTATTGGAGGGAACTGAATTCTGCTAAAATGTAAGTACAGTATCTATAGTCCCTTACTGGTCAAATATCATTTGACCAGAGTGTACAGAATTTGTAACTAATTGCTGCTATAGATAACATCACCATTGTAGAACCTGAGATTGGTCTTTTGAGATGTTTCTCATTCTTTGCATTCTGGCAGCCGGCTGATCTCATCCATACCCATGACTAAAGACTCAGCCAAGCACTGGTCCCCACCTAGAGTCAGATTCAAGCACAAACAGATCATTTCCTTCCGCCCGCATGATTCCATCCCCAAACAATCAGCAGTACCCATTTTTTAGTCCTGTGCCCCTGAAACTATCCTTGAAAATCTATAACCCCTGATCCACTAGGGAGGCTGATTTGAATAATAATAAACCTCCATCCTCCTGTTTGGCAGACTTGGAGTCATTAAAATTTTTCTTTACTGCAAGTCACCATCGGGATAAATTGGTTTTGTTTGTGCAGGAGGCCAGAAGAACTTGTCTGGGAATTATAAGAGTGGATGGAGGAGCTGCCTATCCCTGTCCCACGGTCTTGTCCACAGAACAGTCTCACAAAGGGAAATAGCCGTGGATGGGGATACAGTGGAAGCTTATTCTCTTAGTGACCTGGAGACATTGGTTCGAGATGAAGCCTGGCAGGAGTGGCAACTCCAGGTGATTTCTGTGCCTTTCCTATTTCCTGGGAGTGGGCCAGGCCACAGTGCTAGCAGGAAGGGAACAGAACAGTCAGCCTAGTTAGAGGCAGTGTCTGGGGAAGGCCTAGGGATGGAGGAAGAAGCTGTGCAGGACAGGGCTTGCCAGTTAGAATGAAATGGGAGGAAGATGAGGGACACAGAGAAGCAGAGCGAGGCAGAGACACCACCGCAGTGAACAATGGGGCCTACAGTGACTTCAGAGACCCCAGGGACCAGGTGCCCCCATTTCCACAGTCCAGGACCAGGTAGCCCTCAAAACCCTCCAGAGGCCAAAGAGCTTCAGAGTTACACATGAGGTGGGGTGGCTTTAGGGACAAGAGGTAGTGGGGGGATGAAACATGGGTGTCAGTCTCTGAAGAACAAGGGACAGGTGTGGCTAGAACTTCGTAGGATTCTGCATTCAAGATCCAGTCTCTACAGAGGTTATGGATCATTCATTTCTTCATTCAATTCCTTCATTTGTTATGTGAGAGCACCTGAGGGTGTGTCTCTCACTGCGCCTGTGCTGGTGCAGGGTGTGGGTGGGGAAAACAAACAAGGTCCTCTCTTTTATCCTGTCATACCAGTGACATGGACACTTTGGAAAATGCAGGATTTCAGGTTCAGGGATAGGGGTTAAGATCTGAGGGGGAGATCTGGACATATTTTGCACTGACTCTGATGGTTGACGCAGGTGATTTAGTTCTGGAGAACACACTAATCAGCTGACCATTTGCTCTCACTCCTCTGAGGTTTGGATGCCTAAGAAGAGAGGATTTGAGCCAAAAAATAAGCCCTCACTTCTGGTGTAGGAGAGGATGGGCCTGTGGCTGCAGACAGACCTCATGTGACCCTGATCTGCCTTTTGTGTTTGTGTGACTCTGGTTCAGTGACTGTACCTTCCTGTGCCTCAGTTTTCTCTCAGTCAAATAAGCTAAATGGCAAATGGACTGTGGCTTTTCATGCTATCTGTGAATAAATTGTAAATTCTTCACAGTCACGTGACCTAATGCTTGGCACAGTGGAGGTATTCACACAAACAGCATTTATTATTATTGACTTCCATGAGAGAGCACCTTTAGGTCAGATCCCTGTGGACAAGCTGCTGCCAGGTACATTTTCTCTCCTCTGTTTCTCCTTCAGGGACATTAGAGTTTCTATGGAGTGTCCTAAGCCTCGCAAGACAGTTGGCCTATGGCCTACAAAGCTTGTCTTTCTGTCCTCTACACTCTGAGTCTCAGGTGAAGAAAGCTCTGTCCTTTCCCAGATGAGGCTCTGAGGGCTGAGCCCTGGCAGTGAGCAGCTCCAGGAGACACAGTCCTCAGACAGCTGGTAAATCCTTGGTTCCAGTAAGCCCTGCCACAACCCAGCCCTGGTGCAGGCTCCTCAGCTTTATCTGGAGTAAGGATTTAGGGACAGGTTCTAGGATTGAGGCTTCTAGGACTGAGCTTCTCTGAGAGTATCTCAAGGGGCCTCTTAGGCAAAGCCCTGCTCAGTTCTCCAGGGTCTTTCTCAGGGTCAAGTTTATGAAGAGGACATGAGGTGCTTGGCTGAGACTGATCTCCTCCTGCTGAACACCCGCCCCCCCCGCCACATCAGACTGTCCTTCCTGTGCAGCAAGTGTCTGCAGGGTCTGGAGGCAGGAAAGGAATTCTGATCTGTTGAAGTTTGTCTCCTCTGTGTGTATCCTGCACTAAATGCCAAAACCCCAACATGGGATATAACGCAGAGAGGGACACAGGCACAGCCTAGGCCTGATAATCCTGTGTGTGCAAAGTAGAAGTGACCCCGCACCCCCACACCCAGGGATCATGTGGAATCACTCACGATATAAGGTGAAATGTACAGTTACTCCTTTAGTCTCCTCAGCTGGCTTCCTGATTTTTACGGTGTAGGATCCTGTGTCCTGCTTGGTGACATTCCGGATCAGCAGGGATCCATTGGAATATACTGTTTCTCGTCCACTGTATGCAGGCCCAAATATAATTCTTTCAGTGTCTATTGTATATGCTGTAATGAATTGGTGGAAGTCCATTATTTGCCCTTTGTACCAGATATAGGCAGCAACTTCCTGGGGCAAATTGCGGACAGGTAGAAGAACATCCTTCCCCTCAGAAACTTTGGTTGGCTGAGCTTCAATCATGACTTGGGCAGTGGTGGGCGGGTTCCACAAGATTAAAAATGATGCTAGGAGGTGGAGAGAGCATCAGTCAATATTGAGACCTATGTATTGGGGGAAAACATGGGGCCCTGGATCCTGAGATGATCTCTTCAATCATCAGCTTTGAAGACACACACACACACAAACACACACACATACACACACACACCCCTTTTTTGTGTGTATGTGATTGTATGTTTGTGTCCTAGTGTCCTACTGGGTCAAGGTCAGTGGCACGACCCCCATTCCTTCAACCCTTCTGACCTCTGCATTTTTCTCTTTGGAATCCTCTTCCCCAGGGATCTGCACGGCTCCCTCCACACTGCCCTCAGGTCCTGCTCACATCAGGGCATCCTTAGACTTCTTTCCTGATACCTCCTTCAGAGACTCTGGGTCTTCCCTTTCTGACCTTTCCCTGCTCTGCTCCCTCTGGAGCTCTTGTCAACACCTGACCTCACATTCCAGATCTCTTTGCATGTCTGCCTTCCTGCCCATGAGAGCATGAGCTCCGTGAGGACAGGGACATTTGTGATCTGGGTTGCACTCCAGTGCCTGGAACAGGCTGCAGACTCCTGTAGATGTGAGAGTTCCAAGGACCCTCCATGCCTGGGGTGTTTTTATTTTCTTTACCCAATGGTTGAGGTTTTTTGCTGAGGACAGTGTTTCATGTCCTGCTTATATTTTCATTTGAAGTGTCATCTGATAATAGTTATTATCATTTTTCAAAATGTGGTGGCCAGTGATGATTAACCAGGAAAAGAGAACACGTGAGATTTTCCTACCTCTTACCAATTCCAGTTCAATGTGATTTTCGTGTTTTGACCCCTGACCCTCTGTGGTATATGTTCCCCTACGCAGGCTCCAACAGAGTCTTATTTCCTCTATTTTTTTTTTTTTTTTTTTAAGACAGAGTCTCATACTGTCACCCAGGCTGGCATGCAGCGGCACAATCTCTGCTCACTGAAACCTCTGCCTCCCAGGTTCAAGCAATTCTCCTGCCTCAGCCTTTCAAGTAGCTGGGATTACAGGATAACACCACCACACCTGGCTAAGTTTTTGTATTTTTAGTAGAGACAGGGCTGCACTTTGTTGACCAGACAGGTCTTGAACTCCTGACTTCATGATCCAACCACCTCAGCCTCTTAAAGTGCTGACTTTTATTTTTTAGAACGCCATCCTCTCCAGCAAACCCCATCCAATCATTCTGCTTCCTCCTCCTGTCCTCTCCGAGGAAGTTATCTCCTCACCTGTGAGCAGGAGCTCCTTCCAGGTGATGTGCAGTGTGCAGGGAGGCGCTGAGAGGGGCCCCATGGCCTGTGCTGCCTGCGTGTTCTCCTCTGTGGAGATGAGCCTGAGATCCAGAAACTTTCTGGGCACGGCTGTCAGCTGTGCTGTCCTTCCTCCTTCTGTGCTGAGCCTCTTCCTGGGCACGAGCACTTCTCAGGCTCATGGGCGGCGTCTGTGCCCAGGACACCCCTCTGTCCCCTCCCCTCTCAGTCCTGCCTCCTTGTCCCTCCTTCTCTTTTTCCTTTTGTCTGTGTGTCAGGTACCTGGGAATTGTGGAGGCCTCTGCCTTTTTCAGCAGTGATTCTGTCACCAAACCTCGGCACACACTATGTACAGAAACACAAACATACACACAAAAAAGAGACACACACAGACACACACAGTCACACACATACCCTGTCAGTTGTGCAAGCACAGTCCTGGGTCTCAGCTTCCTGCTGTCCCCATGGCTCTGGGTCGGGTGCACATTCACGCCCTTTGCCCTCTTTCATCCCCAACTGGCTCTCCTCTTCAGTGCTGGAGGCTGGAGCTGTACCAGATCCCTGTTACAGTGACACCCCATTGTGCTGTGGGTGAGGTGTGTGGCGTCTGGTGAGAGGGACCCTTACTTTCTCTAATTGTGTCTAGCTTGGCTGCAGCTTCCAAGGATGGACATTCAGGACCTGGGTGTCCAGAGGAAAGTGTCCTTCCTGGAGGTGTGCAGGGTGAATCTCTCATGCTTCTTGGGAGGAGAGGCCTGTGGTGGTTGCTCAGTGGGGGCTGTGAGTCCCATGGTCAAAGGACATTTCTCAGTCACTCTATTGCTCCCTGGGGACTGGTGGTTGAGCTGGGGCTCAGGGTTTCTCATTTCTTCCTGACCATCTTTGGTGTCCTCTCTTCTCTGCCCAGCTGATTGTACTGTGGTCACCATACCTTCACCGTGGTGGTGCAGGAGGAAGTGGGGAGTTACCCAGGAACCCCGTGGAACATAGCTCGTTGAGGTACAGGAAGGGGAGCCTGGGACAGAGCAGGGGCTCACAGCTGGAGAGATTCATCCCGACCTACTCCGTGGTCGTGATGGGCTCAGCCCTCCATGTGCTGACATACCCAGGGGTCTGTCCTGAGGGTTTTCACCTGGCCAAGATGCTCTCTGTAGAGGAGGAACAGGCAGTCACCAGATAGCCTGTCTGGAGGGACGTCGCTCACACCTGAGAAGGCGGGTGGGGGTCAGTTGTGTTCTCGGAACAAAGAGCCATAATACCCCCTTCTCCCAGCAGGGACACAGGAGAGGTCTGTCTTCCCAAGGGACAGCCGGGGGTAGGTAGGTGGCCACATCCTATGTGGTGCCTGTGTGTGACCATCACACGCGCTCTGAGCCCCCACGGGGTGCAGCGGGCAGGCAGGTCACAGGGTGCCTCACTCATTCCCAGGGAGGCTGTGGGACCTCAGGCAGCCGCTGTTCTGTGTCACCGCTAGGCTTGGCCTGGGGTGCCCCAGAGAACAGGACAGACGGAGGAGGGGCGGGCATTTAGGGAGCAGTGACAGAAAGAGTTGATGAGGATGGAGGGAGGTCACCAGGGCAAAGCGCGCAGTGTGGCGTTATGTGCACCAATGCTGCCCTGGGAGATGTCTGTTTAACTGAGCCCAGGGAAGGAGCAGGTGTGTGGGGCAGGAGCTGCCTGCAGAGGGAGTGGTGTTAGGTTGGCGGCCACCAAGTCAGGGAGGAGCTGACAGAGTCCGTGTGGGCAGCATGGAGGACGTTGAGGACTTGGGCCGAGGTGACCCTGGTGAGGGTGGACCCTGCTTGGCTACAGGTTCTGCTGAGGGAGGTCCGCATCCCCTGGGAAGGCTCCAGGCAGGAGGGACTCTGCCGACCTCTGGTGGACTGGAAGGGAAGTGTGGGGGGGGCCGAAGTCCCAGGCCAGGCTGCGTGTTTTATTCCACAACGATCTGCACATTTCAAAGAGGTCACACATATGTTATGTTATAGCTCCATCACCTTCCAGTCCTGTGAGTCCCAGTCTCTGTGGCTCTACGTTCACCGTTCTCCCTCTTTCACGATCGGATGTCCCGAACGCAGATTTTTGTCACCTTCTGTGGGTTTGTGTTTGTGTGCAGTAGGCGGCACTGTGTATACCCTGGGGGCAGTGATGTCTGGGGCTGAGCACTGTACATGGGCTTGGGAGCAGAAGACGGAGCACCAGGGTGGGAGGATCAATGCCAGGGGAGCAGGGACAAGTCATTTTCATTTTCTCACTCGCAGGGACCAGAACCCAGGGTTCTGACTCCAGGGCACAGTACCACACCCTGCTGGTGTCCCTGGATGTAAGGAGTGCTCATAGTGTCATGTTGCCTTGGCATTCATTTTTTAAAGTGTAAATTTATTTACCTCACATCAGAGGCAGGCCTTGCTCACCATGGCAGTTTTCAATACTGTATCTGGTTCAAGTGGCTGCAGTTGGTGGCCAGCAATAAAATCTAAGAGGCATCTCTCCTGCTTGGTGTGCTGGGCTCCCCTCTCTCCATCTGATTTCTTTAAACTGGTAATTCTGACATTTGTCCTCACATTTAAAGTGACCACTTCTCAGTCACACCATGATCTCCTTGTCTCAGTGTTTGCTGCTTGCTTTAAATACATCCATTAAAGCTCCCTGCTGGAAACCTGTCAGACAACACCTGGACTTACTAAAGTCATTGGCTTACCGGTCTCTTCTCTCCTCCCTGCCTGGGCTCGCTGACCTCTGTATCTGTGGTCTCCAGGTGTGTCGAGTGCTCCCCAGTGTCTGTAACTAGTAAAAACACTTACACTTTCACGTTGTGGTTGTACCATTATAGCCTCACATGCCATCCAGAGCCTGATATCGAGGCTGCCCTGTGGGATCTGTCCTCGTTGAACCCCTGCTGGAGCTCTTGTTTTGGGACCTGCAGTTCTTCTGGGGAGAGGAGCTTCCAGCTAACTTGATTGACAAAGTGATACGTTTCACGGAAAACACTGGGTCAGATGATGTATTCATGGGCTTCAGCTGCCATAACAAACACCTTAGCCTGGGTGAATTAAATAATAGAAATTGATTTTTCACAGTTCTGTGAATAATGTGCTGTTTTAACCACTTTAAAATGTGCACTCAAGTGGAATTAACCACATACACAGTGTTAAGTTACCATTACCACTATTTTTCCTAGAAAACTTTTATCTTTTTAAACTGAAACTTTGTATCTTTGAAACAATAATAACTCCCTGTATTTTCCACCCTAGACCTTAATCATCTCTACTCTGTCTCTATGAATCTGCCTATTCTTGTTGTTTCATATAAATGGAATTTTATATATATATATATATATATATGTTATTTAGTTTCTGACATATTTCATTAGGCGTAATGTTTCCAAAGTCGATGCATGTTCGAGCAGATGTCAGAGCTTCATTCCTCTTTATGGCAGATTAACATTCTGTTGCATGTTCACCATATTTGTTTATTGTGTTGATGAACACTTGGATTGTTTTCATATTTTATCTTTTGTGAGTAATGCTGCAATCAACATTCCCATGTGAGTACCTATTTGAGTCCCTGGATTCAATTCTTTGGGTATATACCTAGGAATGGATGCTGTTTCATATGAGAATTCTATGATTGGCTTCTTGAGGAACAGCACAACTGTTTCTCCTAGTGGCTGTACATTTTTATAATCTCACCAGCAATGTATGAGGATTCCAAATTCTACATAATGCTTTCACTTGTTATTTAACATTTGAAAAGAATGGTAGCCATATTTGTAGGTGTAGTGTGGTATCTCATTGTGGCTTTGACTTTGTATTTTCCTAATGACTAATGCAGTTGAGTTTCTTTTCATGTCCCTCTTGATGATTTGCATATATTCTTTGAAGAAATGTCTATTTGCGTCCTTTGACCATTTATATAAATTGGTGGTTTGCCTTTTCATTATCAAGTTGTAGCAGTTCTTTATATATTCTAGGCGTGAAACCATTGTCTTTGTGATTTGCAACTATTATGTCTCATTTTGTGTTTGGTCTTTTTATTTTCTTGATAATATCTTTGATACACAAAAGGATTGCATCTTTAGCCCAATTTATCTATTTTTCCTTTTTCTTTCTCATGCATTTGGGTCATACCTGAGAATCCATTGCACATTTGAGGTCATTAAGTTTCACCCCTATGTCTTTTTCTAAGATGTTTTTATGGTTATAGATCTTGTAATTAACTCACTGATCCATTTTTAGATTATTGTTTGATATGGTTGGAAGCATAGTTCTCTAAGGTTATTGTTTTGCGTGTGGTTATCTAGCTGTTTCTGCACTGTTATTTGAGAGGATGATTGTTCCTCCATTAAATTATCTTGACACCCTTATGCAAGAGCAATGAACTATAATGGTGAGGGTTTATTTCTGGACTCTCAATTCTATCCCTTTAGTCCCTATTTGTATTCTTACGCCAGCAGTTTCTGTTTTTAGTACTTGTAATGTTTTGTGAGATTTCTAATAAGAAAGTTCAAGTTCTGCAATTTATTTTGGCAAAATTGTTTTGGCTCTTTCAGGGGTACTTTTTTTTAACAGCAAGGAGGCCAATGTTTTGCAATTGGAAAGCTTTTTCTGTCATATTTTGGAGGGGAAATTTGCAGTCTAGGGATCTTTTCAGGAACTTTATCACAAGTAGGTAAATTATCACCACTTCCTTTGCTGAGGTACTGGGTTAAAATGTGTGTTACCTCCTGTTGAGGAACTGAGAGACCCTGGAAACACTTGCCTATGTGGTGAGAGACAGTGAACTCCTTAATGAGGGGCACAGAAGACATTGCTTTGGGACACAATGTTGTCAGGGGAGCTGTGTGCCTCTCTACTTCTTTTTTTTTGTGTGTGCAGTTTAGATCTCTGCTGAACACACTGGATATTGAAATCTTTGTTGATTCTCTTGGTTCTGGTTTGGCTGACCTGTCAGCTGGAGCTGGAGGACATGCCTGGAAGAGGAGTGAACCCCATGGGAAAGAGCAGGGCTCGGCAGAGTGAAAGTAGCTGGGACCCAGAGAAGCCAGTGAGGTCTGACTCTTAAAAGCCAAAGACCAGCAGGTGGGTGTCCTCAGGGGCAAATGGACTACACTAGTACCCATTCAAGCGGACTGGAAAAAGGTAAGAGGCTTTGGCTATTCCATTTTCTCTCTCAGGTCTTCAGCAGGAGATTTAGGCCCTGGGCTGGTACTGTCCTGCAGCAGGGGCAGGGTGGACAGAAATGACTGCATATCAGGCCTAAGTCCATGTCATCCTCTCAGGCATTGCCCCTGAAGATGGATAATTTTGTTCAGAGTCCCAGCCTGGGCACATGGGAGGAACCACCTTATTAAAATTAATTTAAGAAAACAGTATGCATGCTTTATTCTTCTAGAATAATTATTAATGTCATGTTTTACAATATATCTCTTAAAGGAATGGTGAGAATCATCTACATAATGTATGTTTTAGGTGGTCTTTTCTATAATTGCAGCTTTCACATGTTCTTATAGAATCCATTTCCTTTGGGAACACACAGGCAGTATCTCTGTGTTGATTTCTAGTGGGAAATCTTTATGCAGGGTGGAGAGAGTCACATTTCCTAACGAGAGATGGAAAGCATCTGATTACCCGAAAAAGTGTCCAAATTCTGCTGGTATGATCATGGTGCTGCAGGTAGAGGTCAGTTTAAGGAGGATTCAGGCAAAGCAATTTTGAAAGTCTTTTCATTGTTTCTGTTTGCTTGTTTGTTTTTTGTTCTTTTTTTGTTTGTTTTTTACAAAACCATGGGCAGAAGCCACCACCTGGACCCACCACATGTTGAAATGGATGAGGGACAGAAATGGAGCTCAGTAAATTGAGAATGAAATTCAGGAGTGAGGAAGAGGTTTGAGAGGTCAACGGGTGTGAGAGGTGAATGGGTGAATTATGAGAATGTTCAAAACATCTTCTTTCTCCATAATAAGAGAGCATTTATGCCCCTGAGTCAGACAGTGTCCAGGCCAGGGGGAGCAGGATGTTGTCAGCTCTCCTGGGCAAAAGTGAGACTCCAGCAGTGTCCAGTTACCTCATCCAGTTTGGGATTTATTCCTATTTTAAAAATGATCCAACAGTATACAATTTTGAAAATATACAAAAATCTCTATGCTACCATTCATAGATAGACAAGATGGCCCTAAGATGGTGAGAGAATCAGAATGGGGTTTGGGTTTACATTGTGTATTTTTTTCTCCCAATATCTACAGAATTTCCCACATCAATTTTTTAATGTAACCCAATGGGTGTCATTCTCTTTCACAATTACAGACATTTCCAGTTCACGGTTAAAACCTTTGGAAAACCCATATCGTTTCTGCTGTGAGGTACAGGCAGCCATGTGGCATCACCTCTAAACATGCCTTCTGGAACATCAAATTACTGATTAAGTAAAAGTCATTTCAGTAGATATTGAAGACCTCCATTTTACCCCTCTCACACTTGTGAATCTTCTACCAAGAGGTGATGGATTTTAGTGGTGATTTGCTTTTATAGATTAATGCAGATTAATGCTTCTGCCAGGGCCAAATTTTTCATTGAGAAAAGCATTTGGCAAAGTCTGGAGACATTGCTGGTTGTCAGAGCTAGGGGAGGGAGTCCTGTTGGCCTTGAGTGGGTAGAGTCCCCAGATAGTGTTGAACATTCTAGAGCTCACAGAGCCCCACCAGCATGACCACTACAAAGTTCAATGCTGAGGAGGAGTGGAGAGCCCTCATGTGCCTTCCCCTAGCTTCCCTAGAGCTTTTTACCTTCTCCTTCCATCAGTCTCTACCACTTTCTCACCTCAGCTTGCTCCTTGAACCTTAGTGCCCTCCACTTGAACTTTCCCCTGGTTTAAGACCTGCTGTAATCTCTTGACTTCCTTAGCCTCTTTCTGATCCTTAGTAGGGTGTCCTCTAGAGGGGATCCTCACTTTTCCTGGAGCTTCCCAGGATCCAGATGCCCCTGCCCTGTGTGGGCACCAGGGATATGGCCCTGTGCCTGTGTCCCTAAAGGTCCTGTCATTCAGGAGTTTTGTGTGAGAGCAGCTGAGGTGATATTACCCTCCCCTACTTTTCTTGGAATATAAAAATATGTACAAACCTTGGAGAGTAAAATTTCTTAATGCATGTCAAAATTTAAAATATATATATTTTTGCCTCCCAAAGTTGACTGGGAAAAATTTATCACACTACCAGTCATGAAAAATGACACCTAATCAGGGTTATTCACTGTATTATTTGTTTAACAGCAAAATGTTGGCAACAACCTAGACTTTCACCAGCACGATGCTAATTCAACAGATTACCTTATATCTATACAATAGAATATGATGCAGCTGTATAAAATGTATAGAATCTGTCAGCTATTCCTATGGAAACACCTCCATGTTCTATTTTAATTATAGCATCTAAACATCACAGAACAAGATGCAGTTTTTGTACTAGATCTCACCTTAGAACATTATTGTTACTGTATTTTTTTTTTTAATTTAAAGAGAGAGTGTCTTACTCATACCGAGCTTGAAGTGCAGTGGCGAGATCATAATTGACTACAGCCTCAACCTTGTGAGCTCAAGTAATCCTCCTGTCTCAGCTTCTTGAGTAGCTGGAATCACAGGCATGTGCTCCCATGCCTAGCTAATTGTTTGTGTTTGTTTCTGTAGAGATGGTGTTTCACCCAGGCTGGTGAAATCCCAGGCTTTTCTCAAACTTCTGGGCCCAAGTGATCTGCCCACTTTCACTCCCAAAATGCTGTAATTACAGGCAAGTGTCACCACACCTGATTCTGCCTTTTCCTTTTTTAATTGGACTGCAGTCTACTCACGCATCTCTTTCCCCATCAGGTGATTTCTATTTCTCCTCAATGTCTCAACCATATGTCCATGCCAAAATCCAGATGTATTTGCTTTTGTTTAGAATTAGATTTTTTTTTTTTTTTTTAAGAGAAGCCTTGGGAATAGTCTCCTAGCTGATTTTCAGGATACTAATCTTCACTGTCTAAGCCATATGTTTGCATTTCCAGATATTGATTACAGTCACTTGTAGAGCATTTAAAGCCTACCAATGCCTCTATCATCCCTCAAGCCTATCTGATTTGGCTGATGTGTGGTGTAGCCCAGAGATTGGTAGTTTAAAACTGCTTTCAAGGAAAAGGGTCATTTTGTAGTGGAGGAACTTTAACCCAGTGATCAAAGTTAACGTCTTCAGTAATCAGAGATAACAACATATTAGGGCATTCTAATATAATGGATGGAGAAGGTGCAGCATCATCCCTGTGGTATTCTTCTACAAACTGTATAACCTGAGTTTAATCGTGAGAAAATATTAGAAAAGTCCAAAATGAGGGTCTGCTACCAAATAAGTAACCAATACTCTTCAAAATTGTGAAGCTCTTAAAGGTAAATCCTAACTTTCCCAGATTAAAGGAGACTGAGAGAACAGTACAATGAAGAGCAATATGTGATATTAGATTGGATCCTGGTCCAGAAAAAGGACATTAGTCAGAACATAAAGGGGATTTGGATAAGGTCTGTACAGGCATTCATTTTACAGTGTTAATAATCATTTATTGATTTTGATTATTAGGTGCATATCTATAATGTTAATATTTGGGGAAGTTGAATGAAAAGCATATGAGGACTTTGCCTATTTTTGGAACATTTTAGAAAGTCTGAAATTATTTCAAAACTAAACATGAAAAGGAAAGAAAAGAAATATAGATCTTTTAGATATTTCTATTAAGTGTCCAAAGTTGAAGATCATTTCCCAACTTCTCTTGCCTAGTGCTGGTCACGGTAATCTTCCTGGCAATGCTGTTTGTCATGTTTGTGACCTTCTCAAAGCTTTCCAGTGACTTCTCTTATCTGTGGGATGACGTTCCCATTACGTAGGCTGCCATTCAGTGTCCTCATAGCATGGCCCTAGTCTCCCTTTTTTTTTTTTTTTTTTTTTTTTTTTTGATCTGTGTTGAAAGACCTGACCAACATTTTACTTTCTTATGATCAAACTAGTTCTAATTTTTTCTTGCATGTCTGATGCCCTTCCCTGTCTTCTCAATTTTGGGACTTCAGTCAAGGTGGTGGGAAATATTTTAGAAGAAAAATTATAAAGATAGTTATAGGAAATAGTCACAAACCTTCTTGAAACCTGGGGGTTTGCATACCTTCAGTAAAAGGTTTGGCTGAAGGCAGCTGAGTTATCTTAAAAGATTAGGGCATAGATACACAGGAATGTAGAGGAGTTTATCTAACTATCTTGTTTACTCAGGCGGTCCTAAAGCCAACATTTAATTTTATGCTGGGGGAACTACTCTTGGGGAGGTCGGCAATGTTAATTACCTTCTAGTGGTGTTTACTCAAGACCTTTGTTATTTAATCTGAACTAAATAAATGCAAATTTCACTGGCAGATCAGGGCCACTGCTGTTAACTCTTTACCGGGCCCTTCTAGGTATCCCTGAGTTACTTGGCCACCTAGCCTGCTCTTTCACTGAATATTAGTGTCTGAGTGTATTTGTTCATCCATTGCTGGATCAGGATCTGCCGATTGGACCCAGACAGTGGTGCCCCATGTGAGGACCTGGCATGTTGGTGCCCAGGTCTGAGGTATACCTGCAAATAATCATGACAGAACCTCTGAAAACTAAGGAGAAGACTGTGCGGTTGGTAAGCCAGTAAGTCCACAAGTCAGTAAGTCAGTAGGTCATGGGTGCGTGCTTGGGATGTCCAATTTTGAGGAAATTGTTCAGGGTAGGCTTTTTATCACAGGACAACAGTTATCAACACAACAGGAGCAGTATCTAAAAGTATTCAAACAGCTGCTTAAAGCCACTGGAATCTCGGTTTTGAAGGCTCAATTAAGGGACCTAATGCAAATTGTATCACTTAACCCGTAGTTCCCGAAAGAAGGTAAGCTAGACATAGAGCTTTGGGAACAAGTGAGGAGAAATCTTTTTGTTTTCTTTTGTTTTGTTTTGTTTTGAGAGAGACACAAGAAACAGAAAAGGGGGAGATGTGGGAGTTCAGTCAGGGTGGTGGAAACGATTTTAGAAGAAAAATTATAAGGATAGTTATAGGAAATAGTCAGAAACCTTCCTGGAAGGCCATGGAGGTTGCATAGCTTCAGTAAAAGATTTGGCTGAAGGCAGCTGAATTCTCTTAAAAGGTGTAAATGGGTAGGATTGTAGAGGAGCTTACTCAGGTGGTCTTAAGAACAACCTTTGCTTATCTGCAGGTGTATGATTGCTCTCTACTCCGGAAGTCCATAATGTCAATTACTCTCTAATGGTCATATGTCCTTGAGGACTTGATTTGTGACCAAGTCGGAGCACTCACTCTTGGTTTCCACCATCAGGGGGAGGAATCATTTTTGAGTCACATTAGGTGACCAGCCTTAACATGGCTGAGAACCTGAGGTTTTTTATTTTTTCTTTTGTTTTCCAAATGTGTTAAGCTCCCAGGAGGGCTGGTCATAAGAAATCCCATCCATCTTGGACTTTGGTCATCCCAAGTCTTTTTGCTTGGATAGGGCTGTGGCAACACGAGTCTTTTGCTTTCCTAAGCCTGTTCCTGAGAGTACATATTTTATTTTGTTGGGGTGGGGGAAAAGATCACTGGGATTGGTTTTTCACCAAAGAGGCTATTGGATCGAGTCACCTAGAATCAATACATCACTGGAAATTCTAATTGTCCATGGCCAGAAGATGGATTCTTTACATTGGGACTTCTAAGTTAAAAAATATTTTAGAGCTCTCTTATTCCAAACGGTTGATCAGAGGATTTAATTTCAAAGAAAGATACCTACCTAATAGTGTTATGGCTAGCCTTAAATTTTCTTTTTACTAAATTACAGAGCAAAAATCTGACCTAAAACAAAGTTAATTTTTTTTGTATACTCAAACTGCTTGCCTTATAACCTATGAGAAAATAAGAATAAAATCCACTTTACCTTATCATCGAACAGTTAAAAATTTTATGCTTTTACTGCTGCATCCTGGATTTAATTTCAGATGAAGGAACCAACCTTATTTGTTTTGATATTTGTGTGATTTTCGAGTTTTTGAGTTGCTCCTTCACCTCTTTGGAGATGTCTCATAGATGCTTGGCTAAGCCATAATCTTGGTTAAGGCTTATTAGTTTCATTTGGGAACTAATACTTTTGGTTAAAAAAAAAAAAAAATCAAAAGCCAGAAATATCAGCTGTTTGTCTCACCTAAAATCTGATAATAAGAAATCTGAGGCCTGGTGCAGTGGCTCATGCCTGTAATCCCAGCACTTTGGAAGGCCAAGGGGGGCGGATCACTAGGTCTGGAGATCGAGACCATCCTGGTTAACACAGTGAAACCCCGTCTCTGTTAAAAATACAAAAAGTTAGCCAGACATGGTGATGCGCACCTGTAGGCCCAGCTACAGGGGAGGCTGAGAGAAGAGAATGGTGTGAATCCGGGAGGAAGAGGTTGCAGTGAGTTGAGATTGCGCCACTTCATTTCAGCCTGAGAAAGCGAGACTCCATCTTCCAAAAAAAAAAAAAAATCTGAAAGTGTTGCAGTAGGTAGCTGGTCAGACATGAGCAGGGCAGGAGAGATCCTTCCACCTCCACACACTAGAAATGTCAAGTGTTCATCACCAGGTCATGGTCAAGTCAAGTGGTTGTTAATTCTAAAGTAATATTGGTTGCAGTTAGGTACAGGGAGATACAGTCTCACAATAGATAGAAAACACCTGAAACAGGTGATCAGCAGCTTCCTGATAAGTTCTCAGAAGTTGAGGAAATGGGCTGAAATATACGCATTAAGAGGCAACATAATAGAGTTTCTAGTATATGACGTTCAGGAACTTTTTTTTGTTTTTTTTTATTTTTTTACATTTTAGAAGAATTTTTTAGTAACTATGTTTTAAAATTTCTTATTGTTTTGTTTTATTTTTAAATATTTTCTTTCCATAGGATTTTGGGGATTTGGTATTTCATTACATAAATTCTTTGGTGGTGATTTGAGAGATTTTGGTGCACCCATCACCAGAGCAGTAGACACTGAACTCAATTTCTAGTCTTTTATCCCTCACCCCCTTCACATCCTTTTCCCCAAATCTATTTCATCATTCTTATGCCTTTGCATCCTCGTAGCTTAGCTCCCACTTATAAGTGAGAATATTCAGTGTTTGGTTTTCCATTCCTGAGTTACTTCACTTAGAAAAATAGTCTCCAGTTTCTTCCAGGTTGCAACAAATGCCATTAATTCATTCCTTTTATGGCTGAGTAGTATTCAATCATATATATACCACAATTTCTTTATCCACTGATTTATAGTTTACATTCCCACCAGCGGTGTAGACGTGTTCCCTTTTCACCGCTTCCACATCAACATCTATTATTTTTATTTATTTATTTTTGAGATGGATGGAGTCTTGCTCTTTCACCCAGGTTGGAGTGCAGTGGCACGAACTTGGCTCACTGTAACTTCTGCCTCCCAGGTTCAAGCCGTTCTTCTGCCTCAGCCTCTGGAGTAGCTGAGATTACAGGCATGTGCCACCTCACCCAGGTAATTTTTTTGTATTTTTAGTAGAGACAGGGTTTCACCATGTTTCAGCATGTTGTACACGCTGGTGTCAAACTCCTAACCTTAAGTGATGCGCCCCTCTTGGCCACCTTGGATTACAGGTGTAAGCCACTGTGCCTGTCCAACAACTATTATTTTTTCACTTTTGGATTATGAACATTATTGCAGGAGTAAGGTGGTATCACATTGTGGCTTTCATTTGCATTTCCCTGATCATTAGTGATATTGCGCATTTTTTCATATGTTTGTTAGCCATTTGTATATCTTCCTTTGAGAATTGTTTATTCACCTACTTACCCCATTTTTTCATGGGATTGTTTGTTTGCTAATTTGTTTGAGTTTCTTGTAGATTCTGGATATTGGTTATCTTTCAGATGTATAGATTGTGAAGATTTTCTTTCACTCTGTGTATTATATGTTTAGTCCGCTGACTATTGCTTTGCTGTGCAGAAGCTCTTTAGTTTAATTCTCACCTATTTATTTTTGCTTTTGTTGCATTTGCTTTTGGGTTCTAGGTCATAAACTTTTCATCTAAGCCAGTGTGCAGAAGGATATTTCCAATATTATCTTCTAGAATTTTTATAGTTTCAGGTTTTAGATTTAAGCCCTTGATTCATCTTGAGTTGATTTTTGTATAACTTGAGAGATGGGGATCTAGTTTTATTCTTCTACTTTCGGTTTGCCAATTATTTCAGCACCATTTGTTGAATAAGGTGTCCTTTACCCATTTTATGTTTTGGTTTGCTTTGTGAAAGATAAGTTGGCTGTAAGTATTTAGGTTTATTTCTGGGATCTGTATTCTGTTCCATTGATCTATGTGCCTATTTTTATACCAGTACCACGCTATTTGGTAACTCTGGACTTAGAGAATTGTTTGAAGTCAGGTGATGTGACAC
>NC_037687.1:36689449-36723650 GCF_003255815.1 Theropithecus gelada | reverse complement strand
GGATGTGTCACTATTGTTCAGTTCAAAGAGTTTTTAAATTTCCATCTTGATTTCACATTTGACCCAGTGATCATTCAGGAGCAAGTTATTTAATTTCCATGTGTTTGCATGGTTTTGAAGGTTCCTTTTGGAGTTGATTTCCAGTTTAATTCTACTGTTGTCTGAGAGAATACTTCATACAATTTCAATTTTCTTAAATTTTTTGAGACTTGTTTTGTGGCCTATCATATGGCCTATCTTGAAGAAAGTTCCATGTGCTGATGAATAGAATGTATATTCTGGGTTGTTGGGTAGAATATTCTGTAAATATTTCTTAAGTCTCTTGGTTCTAGGGCATACTTTAAATCCCTTGTTTCTTTCTTGATTTGTGTCTTGATGACCTGTCTAGTGCTGTCAGTGGAGTACTGAAGTCCCTCACTATTATTTTGTTACTCTCTATCTCATTTCCCAGTTCCAGTAGTAATAGTTACATAAATTTGGGAGATCCAGTGTTAGGTGCATATGTATTTAGGATCGTGATGTTTTTCTGTTGGACCAGTCCTTTTATTGTTATATAATGCCCCTCTTTGTCTTTTTTAACTGCTGTTGCTTTAAAGTTAGTTTTTTTTCTGATATAAGAATAGTTACTCCTGCTCACTTTTGTGGCCATTTGCATGGGGTATCTTTATCTACCCTTTTACCTTAAGTTTATATGACCCTTTATGGTTAGGAGAGTCTCTTGAGGGCAGCAGATACTTGCTTGGTGCATTATTATCAATTCTGCAATTCTCTATCTTTTAAGTGGAACATTTAGACCACATACATTCAATGTTAGTATTGAGATGTGAGGTACTGTTCCATTCATCCTGTTATTTGTTGCCTGGATACCTTTGTTTCATTCATTTATTTATTGTATTTTTGTTTTATAGGTCCTGTGAAATTCATGCTTAAAGAGGTTCTATGTTGATGTGTTTCCAGGATTTGTTTCCAGATTTGGAGCTCCTTTGAGCAGTTATTGTAGTGCTGGCTTGGTAGTAGCAAATTCTCTCAGCATTTGTTTGTCTGAAGAAGACTGTTATCTTTCCTTTATTTATGAACTTTAGTTTGGCTGGATATAAAATTCTTGGCTGATAATTTCTTAAGGAGGCTGCAGATAGGTTTGCATGCTCATTTGAGGTGTTCTTCTGTTATTGAAGATTACTAACATCACATGTGTTGAAAAGCATTTCGGATTATTCACTTAATTGATGAGTACTCATTTATTTTTACATTAATATGATACCATGTACAAACAATATGTAAACATAGGTACAGACATATACATATATGTGATACCACATAGAACATATGCATATACACATAAAGATAGAGGGAGACAGAAATACTTTAGATTTTTTATTTTAAAGCTTTATGCATGGAACCCATAAAACTCATTATTTTTTTAAAAAAGTTGCATTTAAATTGTGGTTTTGTAAATAGAAAAAGGTAATATTTATCTGTGGAAGCCCTTGCTGAGTTTTAGAGAGAGTAGGTAGTAAATTTATATCTTAAAGCAGAGAGAGAGAGAAGGAATTTGGGTGTGTTGAAAGAAGATTAAAAATAGATGCCAAGGTAACACAATAATGATAGAAATTTGTAACAGAATTTTATAAGGAGATCGATTTTATTGACATACATGGCTTTTATTTTGGTCTGTGTTTTCCAATTGTACTCCAGGAAACATATGACACAGGCTCCCTTCTTAAGTACTGGTGGGCCACTGCACACACAGACAGCCCACTTAAGGGAAAAATTAGGGGAGAATAGATGCAGACCCCAGAATTATGCCAACCTAGAAAAGCCTAAGTCAAAGGTCAAGGTACACACAGGAAATCTCATCACCGGTTTGGCGCTGTTTTGAGTGTACTTTACTTTCCTTAATTTCTACTCTAAGGCTTTTAAATAAACTTTCACTTTTCCTGTAAAACTTGCCTCAGTCTCTTCTTCTGCCTTATGACCCTTAGTTGAATTCTTTCTTCTGAAGAAACAAGAATTGAGGCTATTGCAGACTTGTACAGATTTGCTAATATACTTTAGTGCCATTCTACATAATAGAATATATATATACTTATATTTATACATATATATATAACATATATGTATAAATATATATATATAACATATATGTATTCTTAGAGGCCTTGAATCTACATTCTTGCTGCACTTTATGTAAACAATCCAGGTATAAGACTAAAACTTACTTTGGAAATACTTCGGTCCCGTATGATTTCTATTGCATAAAAATGGGAAACAGGAGGCGGAAGATTATTTTTCAGAAGAAAACAACAGAACAATAGTTGTTAAATTTTAGATGTGTTCATTTATTTTTTGAATTTTGTTATTTACCTACAATTTGAACTGAATCCTAAATTTTTTCCAGGCTACAAGTTTCAAAACTAATGGTTTCAGAATTTTCTTCCATTTTTCTTCCATTTTGGTATATTATAAATTAAAACTCTGCTTTTCATATTTGTATCTTTTTTTAAATTACGCTTTTAAGTTCTGGGATACATGTGTAGAACCTGCAGGTTTGTTACATAGGTATACACGTGCCATGGTGTTTTGCTGCACCCACTAACCTATCAGCTACATTAGGTATTTCTCCTAATGCTATCCCTCCCTAGCCCCCCACCCCTCAACAGGCCCCAGTGTATGATATTCCCCTCCCTGTGTCCGTGTGTTCTCATTGTTCAACTCCCACTTATGAGTGAGAACGTGCAGTGTTTGGTTTTTTGTTGCTGTGTTAGTTTGCTGAGAATGATGGTTTCCAGCTGCATCCATGTCCCTGCAAAGGACATGAACTCATCCTTTATTATGGCAGCATCGAATTCCATGGTGTATATGGACCACATTTTCTTTATTCAGTCTCTCATTGAGAGGCATTTGGGTTGGTTCCAAGTTTTTGCTATTGTGAATGGTGCCACAATAAACATATGTGTGCATGTGTCTTTATAGTAGAATGATCTATAACTCTTTGGGTATAAAACCAGTAATGGGATTACTGGGTCAAATGGTAATTCTTGTTCCAGATCCCTGAGGAATTGCCACACTGTCTTCCACAATGGTTGAACTAATTTACACTCCCACCAACAGTGTAAAAGCATTCCTATTTCTCCACATCCTCTCCAGCATCTGTTGTTTCCTGACCTTTTAATGATCACCACTCTAACTGGTGTGAGATGGTGTCTCATTGTGGTTTTGATTTGCATGTCTCTAATGACCAGTGATGATGAGCTTTTATTCATATGTTTGTTGGTCACATAAATGTCTTATTTTGAGAAGTGTCTGTTCATGTGCTTCGCCCACTTTTTGATGGGGTTGCTTTTTTCTTGTAAATGTGTTTAAGTTTCTTGTAGTTTCTGGATATTAGCCTTTTGTCAGATGTGTAGATTAAACGTTGCAAGCTGAAACTAGATGACTTATGTAAACTTCTGGAGAAACCATAGCAACTTAAACATAGACAACCTTTATGCCTGTTGATGAGTAGAATACAAAAAAGGTACACATGAGCACTGGGTTCAGACTCCAATTCAGAGAATTGTGTCAGATTGCCATTGCAATTGAAAGATGCTTCAGGCCGGGCGCGGTGGCTCAAGCCTGTAATCCCAGCACTTTGAGAGGCCGAGACGGGCGGATCACGAGGTCAGAAGATCGAGACCATCCTGGCTAACATGGTGAAACCCCGTCTCCACTAAAAAAATACAAAAAAACTAGTCGGGCGAGGTGGCGGGCACCTGTAGTCCCAGCTACTCTGGAGGCTGAGGCAGGAGAATGGCGTGAACCCGGGAGGCGGAGCTTGCAGAGAGCTGAGATCCAGCCACTGCACTCCAGCTCGGGTGACAGAGCCGGACTCCGTCTCAAAAAAAAAAAAAAAAAAAAAGAAAGAAAGATGCTTCAGAAACTCTAGGAAACCTAGTCTATAGACTGCTAGACTGCTCCAGACATTACAGGTGAACCAACATGCAACTGAAAGGGTTAGAGCAATGTTTGCCAAATAAATTACTCTAATTGAAGCAGCAGTTGTGTGACTTTAATGAGGTTCCAGGATTATACTGTCACCTTTTAGCTTCCCTTTGCCCTTTCTGATTTGACTTCATCCCCTTTACCATGGGACGTGTCTTCTTAAGAATGAGCTTTCGTAGTCATGTAGGATCAGATTTAACATACGGTCACAAACGTCTTCTACGATGCTTTCTCTGAGAGCTTTTGAAGAATTGGGATGTCAGGTGTGCTGTCACAGGCCTGTCATCTCAGCACTTTGAGAGTCCAAGGCAGGAGGATCACTTGAAACCAGGAGTTTAAGACCAGCCTAAGCAACAAAGAGAGACACATCCTTACTAAACAAAATAAATCAAGTTACCCAGGTTCAGTGGTGCATGCTTATAGTCTCAGATACTTGGGAGGCTAAGGTGGGAGGACCGCTTCAGCACAGGGTTTCAAGGCTGCAGTGAGTACACTCTAGTCTAGGTGACAGAGCAAGATTGTGTCTCTTAAAAAGAAAAGAAAAGATAAGATAAAGAACGGAGTAAACAGGAAAGCCAAAGGTCTGAGACATCTCTGGATGATTGCCTGAAAAAATTGTTTTTTCTTGACTTCAAAACCTTTCAAGATGTATATTTCTTTGTGAAAGAAAGACATGCTGATTATAACTTTATTATTTTCTGAGGCAGAGAAGGAAGAGAAGATTAGATCAATTGTTTCTCTGCCCACTCCGTCTCTTCCTACGTGCCTTCTCTCCCTTAATCAAATGTAGAAATACTAAGCCTCCTGAAACCTCTTCAGAGAGAACACAAGCCACAGATGTTTTTTGCAACTCATGTTTTCCCAGGGTGCACCTTCAAGCTATGGCTCAATAAAACTCAATTGTTCAAGACCCTTGCCTCAGTCAGTCATTCTGGATAACTACCATGAGTCCTGCAAAGCCCTTCAGTAATCTATTACCTGCCTAGGTGATATGTACCTAGGTGAATGAGGTCTTCATGAATCAAACTCTCTTATTCCATTTCTGCCTTTCCCAACCCTACCACTCAGTGCTGTGTGCTCTGATCTGGCCCCAGCTCCCAGGTTGTTTGTATTGGTCTAAGAAAGCAAGACCAGGAAGGGCAGGTTGAGAAGGAAGTAAGAGGCCAACACCGTGGAACGTGACAGGTGAGGCTGTCATTGCTCAAAGCCACACTCCTTGGGTGCATTTTATGAATTTTTCTGGATTTGGAATCTTTTCCCTGTGTGTCTATCTAGAAACTCACCCTCCTCCTACTTTCTTCTCATTATACTTTCTGTTTCTAGTGCACTTGTTTATGGCCAGAGAATGGCCATGCAAATAGTTGACAATAGAATAAAAAATGACTTTTTGTGAGACTTGGAACCTGGCCTTTCTTTTTTCCAAAACAGATTGAGGTTTCTAAAAGCTAGCTTTTTGCAGGACTCTGCAGTTGTGAGTGTAGTGTTACAGAACAGGTGCATAAGTGAAGCATGAGACAGAAAAGAAAATGCTGACTGTCAAATCCTGAAAGCAAATGGGACAAAAATCATTTTTGAAAGTGGATGTCATTCAGGAGACCTTGTTAATTTTAGAGTGTCATCTTAGCAGATGAAGTGGAGGATGAGGTTAAATTATGGAGTTAAGTGACAGTGGGCACATACTTCTCTGCCACGGTTTTTTTTTTAATCTCCACAAATGGGGTGGTGGCACTTAGGATATTTTTGTCAGGTCTGTAGCTACATGAAAAGCTCTTAGGATAGTGCCTGGTGCATAGTGAGTGCTGTATCACTGTGTGAGCTATTATAATTATGGGAATAGGCAAAAGTGTCACGCTGGCCAAGCAGAGTGGGGGGGTACTTTCCAGTCGGGATCCAGGCAGGCCTGCTGGAGACGAAGCTGGTTAGTGGGGAAGCTTAACTTCCAGGAGTAGAAGAATTTAGGAGGAGTAACTCATGCCTCATGCGCAACATTCTGTAAACATTCCTATACCCAACAGTAGGAATGCTCACAGTGGGTGTGGCTTCCGTGACAATCATTATCTCCTGGGAATCTAAGAATGTGTCCTAGAGGTGAATGGCTGTGATGTAAGCCAAACCCAGAAATGGGCTTCAGGGCTACCTTGCAGATAGCATTCATCTTGCCAAAGGAATACCCTCTTCCGGCCCAGGCCGTTATTTTTGTTTTTGTACTATCCTAATTTTTAGGGTGTAAGGAGAAAGGCTGAAGAATAAAATAATGAAGTGCATGTATGAAATAAGAGGGTAGAATTGAGACTGGTATGTGTAAGTTAAGACAAATCGTGTATAAATTTTGTGTGAACATAAAAAGGATTTCTTGTTGCAAACATACCTCTCCATATACATAATACCATGGCCTTGAGTGGGTAGCAGACTCTGTCACAAGAACACACCATCAGAGTCATGAGAGAATGGGTAGTGTGGCATCTTTAATTCGCAGGATAGACTGAGAAAGTTATTGAAGAGAAAGGAGTTGAAGGAAAAGATGAGTGAGGGCAAGAAAAATGGGATGGTAAAAGGAAAGGACTGAAAGGAATGTTTACCGAGGGCTCATCGGGTACCAGGCTCTGTGACTAATGTCTTACACATGTTAATTTACTCTTCCACTGTCATTTGCTGATGCAGTAAGAGTCAGCCTTACACTGTAGATGAGGAAAGAGGCTGAGGGAGGTCAAATGAGTTTCCTAGGGTCATCCAGCGACTTCATAGCAGAGCTAGTAAGTTTCACTGTGGTTTGTGCAGACAGAAAAGTGAGACATGGAAGGAAGGCAAAACGTACTTTTGTTGTGGGTAATGTTTATGAAAGTGACCTGTATGAGGCAGAATAATGGCCTCTTAAAAATGTACACATCCGGGCTGGGTGCGGTGGCTCACGCCTGTAATCCCAGCACTTTGGGAGGCCGAGATGGGCAAATCATGAGGTCAGGAGTTTGAGACCAGCCTTGCCAACATGGTGAAACACTGTTTCCACTAAAAATGCAAAAATTAGCTGGACATGGTGTTGGGTACTTGTAATCCCAGCTACTTGTTAGGCTGAGGCAGGAGAATCATTTGAACCTGGGAGGTGGAGGTTGCAGTGAGCTGAGATCACCCCACTGCATTCCAGCTGGGGCAACATGAGTGAAACTCTCTCAAAAAAAAAAAAAAAAAAAAAAAAAAAAAAAAATCCCATCCTAACCCTTGGAACACATGCATTTACTTTTCTTGGAAAAGACACTGTTCAATGGTGATACAGTTGAGTATCTTGAGATGGAAAGTTTATTCTGGGTTATCTGGGTTTCTCCCAGTGTCATCATAAAGGTCCTTGTAAGTGAAAGAGAAAGGCAGGAGAGTCAGAGTGAGAACGATGCAGGCTGAGAGACTCCACTGGCCATTGCTTTCTGTGAACATGTGTGACAAGACAAAATTTCAACAAATTTAGTTATACATGGAATTGGGTTTAATTTGTCATTTATGATTTGGGGCGGCTCTCCCTCTACAGATACAGTGATAACTCCCCCTGGGCAATACAATAAGAAAACAGTGGGTTTTGTCAAATGCGAATCAGTAAACAAAGCCATAGAAATAAATTGATTGGTTAACATCAGAGTACTTCAGGTCACTTATTTTGGTAAAAGTTACAGCAGAGGGGACTTCCTTATTATGCTCACTCATGTAAACTGGAATCTTCTATTTACAGGAAAATATGATCTGTTTTGAGAGCTATCTGAATCCTTAAAATTTCAGTGGGAGTATATAACATCCAGCCTGTGTGGCTCTATTTTGAAGTGTCTGTACTCTCATTTAGGTGAAAATATGATCAAAACTTAAAGAATTAACATTAGTCTCGGTAACTGTAGTTTTGGACTTCTATCATTTCTCTTCTTTTCTTTTTTTAATTTCCTTTGTCTTTAAAAAATTTTTTTTATTCTTTATGTTCTAGGGTACATGTGCACAACATGCAGATTTGTTACATATGTATACATGTGCCATGTTGGTGTGCTGCACCCCTTAACTCGTCATTTACATTAGGTATATCTACTAATACTTTCTCTCCCCACTCCCCCCACCCCACAACAGACTCTGGTGCGTGATGTTCCCTGTCGTGTGTCCAAGTGTTCTCATTGTTCAATTCCCACCTATGAGTGAGAACATGCGGTGTTTGGTTTTCTGTCTTTCTGATAGTTTGTTCCGAATGATGGTTTGCAGCTTCATCCATGTCACTGCAAAGGACATGAACTCATCCTTTTTTATGGCTGCATAGTATTCCATGGTGTATATGTGACACATTTTCTTAATCCAGTCTGTCATTAATGGACAGTTGGGTTGGTTCCAAGTCTTTGCTATTGTGAATAGTGCCACCATAAACATACGTGTGCATGTGTCATTATAGTAGCATGACTTACAATCCTTTGGGTATATACCCAGTAATGGGATGACTGGGTCAAATGATATTTCTAGTTCTAGATCCTTGAGGAATCGCCACGCTGTCTTCCACAATCGTTGAATTAGTTTACAGTCCCACCAACAGTGTAAAAGTGTTCCTATTTTTCCACATCCTCTCCAGCACCTGTTGTTTCCTGACTTTTTCATGTTCGTCACTTTAACTGGTGTGAGTTGGTATATCATTGTGGTTTTGATTTGCATTTCTCTAATGGCCAGTGATGATGAGCATTTCTTTATGTGTCTGTTGGCTGCATAAATGTCTTCTTTTGAGAAGTGTCTGTTCATATCCTTTGCCCACTTTTTGTTGGAGTTGTTTGCTTTTTCCTGTAAATTTGTTTGAATTCTTTGTAGGTTCTGGATATTAGCCCTTTGTCAGATGAGTAGATTGCAAAAATTTTCTCCCATTCTGTAGGTTGTCTGTTCACTCTGATGGTAGTTTCTTTTGCTATGCAGAAGCTCTTTAGTTTAATTAGATCTCATTTGTCAATTTTGGTTTTTGTTGTCATTGCTTTTGGTGTTTCAGACATGTAGTCCTTGCCCATGCCTATGTCCTGAATGGTATTGCCCAGGTTTTCTTCTAGGGTTTTTTGTTTTTTTAGGTCTAACATTTAAGTCATTAATCCATCTTCAATTAATTTTTGTATAAGTTGTAAGGAAGGGATCCAGTTTCAGCTTTCTACTTATGGCTAGCCAGTTTTCCCAGCACCATTTATTAAATAGGGAATTCTTTCCCCATGTCTTGTTTTTGTCAGGATTGTTAAAGGTCAGATGATTGCAGATGTGTGGTATTATTTCTGAGGGCTCTGTTCTGCTCCATTGGTCTATCTCTGGGTGTCAATTTTAGATCTTTCCTGCTTTACTTATGGGCATTTAGTGCTAGAGATTTCCCTCTACACACTGCTTTAAATATGTCAGAGATTCTGGAATGTTGTATCTTTGTTTGCATTGGTTTCAAACAATATCTTTATTTCTGTCTTCATTACGTTATGTATCCAGTAGTCATTCAGCAGCAGATTATTCAGTTTCCATGTAGTTTTGTGGTTTGGACTGAGTTTCTTAATCCGGAGATCTAGTTTGATTGCACTGTGGTCTGAGAGACAGTTTGCTATAATTTCTGTTCTTTTACATTTGCTGAGGAGTGCTTTACTTCCAACTATGTGGTCAATATTGGAATGAGTATGATGTGGTGCTGAGAAGAATGTATATTCTGTTGATTTGTGGTGGAGAGTTCTGTAGATGTCTATTAGGTCCGCTTGGTGCAGAGTTGAGTTCAATTCCTGGATATTCTTGTTAATTTTCTGTCTCGTTGATCTGTCTAATGTTGACCGTTGGGTTTTAAAATCTCCCATTATTATTGTGTGAGGGTCCAAGTCTCTTTGTAAGTCTCTAAGGGCTTGCTGTATGCATCTGGGTGCTCCTGTATTGGGTGCATATGGATTTAGGATAGTTAGCTCTTGTTGTTGGATTGATCTCTTTACCATTATGTAATGGCCTTCTTTATCTCTTTTGATCTTTGTTGGTTGAAAGTCTGTTTTATCAGAGACTAGGATTGCAACCTCTGCCTTTTTTTTGTTTTCCATTTGCTTGGTAGATTTTCCTCCATCCCTTTATTTTGAGCCTATGTGTGTCTCTGCACGTGAGATGGGTCTCCTGAATACAGCAGGCTGATGGCTCTTGACTCTGTATCCAATTTGCCAGTCCATGTCTTTTAATTGGACCATTTAGCCCATTTACATTTAAAGTTAATATTGTTATGTGTGAACTTGATCCTGTCATTATGATGTTGTATGGTTATTTTACTCATTAGTTGATACAGTTTCTTCCTAGCATCGACGGCCTTTACATTGTGGCATGTTTTTGCAGTGATTGGTACCGGTTGTTCCTTTCCATGTTTAGTGCTTCCTTCAGGACCTCTTGTAGGGCAGGCTTGGTGGTGAAAAAATCTCTCAGCATTTGCTCGTCTGTAAAGGATTTTATTTATCCTTCACTTATGAAGCTTAGTTTGGCTGAATATGAAATTCTGGGATGAAAATTCTTTTCTTTAAGAATGTTGAATATTGGCCCCCACTCTCTTCTGGCTTGTAGAGTTTCTGTTGAGAGATCAGCTCTAGGTCTGATGGCTTCCCTTTGTGGGTAACCCGACCTTTCTCTCTGGCTGCCCTTAACATTGTTTCCTTCATTTCAACTTTGGAGAATCTGGCAATTATGTGTCTTGGAGTTGCTCTTCTCGAGGAGTATCTTTGTGGCGTTCTCTGTATTTCCTGACTTTGAATGTTGGCCTGCCTTGCTAGATTGAGGAAGTTCTCCTGGATAATATCCTGCAGAGTGTTTTCCGACTTGGTTCCATTCTGTCTGTCACTTTCAGGTACACCAATCAGATATAGATTTGGGGGTTTCACACAGTCCCAAATTTTCCGGAGGCTTTGCTCATTTATTTATACTACTTTTTCTCTGAACTTCTCTTCTTATTTTCATTCATTTGGTCTTCAATCGCTGATACCCTTTCTACCAGTTGATCGATGGTTACAGAAGCTTGTGCATTCGTCACGTAGTTCTTGTTTCATGGTTTTCATTTCTATTAGGTCGTTTAAGGACTTCTCTACATAGATTATTCTAGTTAGCCATTTGTCAAATCTTTTCTCAAGGTTTTTAGTTTCTTTGCGCTGGGTTCATACTTCCTCCTTTAGCTCGGAGAAGTTTGATTGAAGTCTTCTTCTCTCAACTCGTCAAAGTTATTCTCTGTCCAGCTTTATTCCGTTGCTAGTGAGGAGCTGCGTTCCTTTGGAGGGGGAGAGGCACTCTGATTTTTAGAATTTTCAGGTTTTCTGTACTGCTTTTTCGCCATCTTTGTTGTTTTATCTACCTTTGGTCCTTGATGATGGTGACGTACAGATGGGGTTTTGGTGTGGATGTCCTTTTTCTTTGTAAGTTTTCCTTATAACAGTCAGGACCCTCAGCTGCAGGTCTGTTGGAGTTTCCTTGAGGACCACTCCAGACTCTTTTTGCCTGGGTATCAGCAGTGGAAGCTGCAGAAGAGTGAATATTGCTGAACAACGAGTCTGATCATTCCTCTGGAAGCTTCCTCTGGAAGCTTCATCTCAGGGTGTACCTGGCCGTGTGAGGTGTGGGGTGTCAAGCTGCCCCTAGTGGGGATGTCTCCCAGTTAGGCTACTCAGGAGTCAGGGACCCACTTGAGCAGGCAGTCTGTCCGTTCTCAGATCCCAAACCCTGTGCTAGGAGAACCACTACTCTCTTCAAAGCTGTCATACAGGGACATTTACTTTGGCAGAGGTTTCTGCTGCCTTTTGTTTGGCTATGCCCTGTCCCCAGAGGTGGAGTCTACAGAGGCAGGCAGGCCTCCATGAGCTGCAATGCAACCAATTTAAGCTTCCTGGCCACTTTGTTTACCTACTTAAACCTCAGCAATGGCAGGTGCCCCTTCCCCAGCCTCGCTGCCATCTTGCAGTTAGATCTCAGACTGCTGTGCTAGCAATGAGAGAGCCTCCATGGGCATGGGACCCTCCCAGCCAGGTGCGGGATATGATCTCCTCATGTGCCGTGTCCTAGGACCCTTGGTAAAGCACATTACTAGGGTGGGAGTGACCTGATTTTCCAAGTGTTGTGTTCACAGTTTCCCTTGGCTAGGAAAGGGAATTCCCTTCCCCCTTGTGATGCCTCACTCTGCTTCCGCACTCATTTGTTGGGCTGCATCCACTGTCCTGCACCCACTGTCCAAGACGCTCCAGTGAGATGAACCCAGTACCTCTGTTGGAAATGCAGAAAGCACTCGACTTCTGTGTTGTTGGCGCTGGGAGCTGGAGGCTGGTGCTGTTCCTTTTCGGCCATCTTGGCGCCACCCCCCCTTTTCTTTTTTTTAAATGGAGTCTCACTCTGTGGCCCAGGATGGATTGCAGTGGCATGAACTCGGCTCACTGCAGCCTCCATCTTTCGGATTCAAGTGATTCTCCCACCTCAGCATCCCAAGTTGCTGGGATTATATTGTGGGATCTGGCCAGCAGCCCACAGTGTAACAGGCCTCTTTCTTTGTTCCCAGGTGGATTGGCTGGTCAAGAAATAAAAGACACGCCCACGATAGTGAAAGTGGGTCCGGGGGTGGATTGCCTTCTGGTCCTGCGATGCCACCAATGCACTGGATAAACCAGCATTTATTATTAAGTTTAGTGAGGGCGAGGGTAGGTTAGTGAGGGATTTAGGGTTGTTTGATTATGAGGTAAGATGGTCACATGGGGTTGAAATAATTCTTTAACATAACATCGGTATGCAGAAGTACAGTATACAGAGATAAGAATTTCCAACATAGTGTGTGCATCAGTAATTTCTAACAGAGCCTTAAAACAGAAACACAGTCTATCCATATCCTATGATTAGCAAGATATTAATCAGCAAAAACAGTTGCAGGAAAAGCTGGTTCCAAACAATCAATAGAAACAGGACGTGAAGGTAGACAACCAGTTAAACCAAAAAATTCTCAGAGGGGAGTATGCCTAAACCCTGAGAGACCTAGAAGAGCTGTGGCAAGTTAATGGTATTTATAACCCTATCTTATCCATATGAACATACACCCCTCATGTGTCAATTTATAGGCTCTCCACAAGGGTTGCATTCCATTCAGGGAGCTATGAACATCTACTTTTCTGAGATAGGAATCTTGGTGATGTGAAACCTCCCTGACTACACGTCCATTTATAGGCTCTCTGAAGGGGGGTGTATATCATGTGCTCATTCTGGCAGCCAAACCTGGCTTTGTCTTTACACAATCCTGCATGCAATTTTGAATTTACAATAATCAGGAGCGTTTCATCTTTTGTTCCATAACAATGGTTTCAGGGGGGTCTCCCTACAGGACTACAGGTGCTCACCACCACACACGGATAATTTTTGTATTTTTAGTAAAGACAGAGTTTCACCATATAGAGGCTGGCCTCAAATTTTTGACCTTGTGATCCACCTGCCGTGGCCTCTGAAAGTGCTGGGATTACAGATGTGAGCCACTGCACCCGGCACATAAACCACACATTTCTCTGGGTTTTCGAATTCCAGCCCAAGGGAAACAATTTGATATTTCAGGGATGGCTGCACACAAATATTTGCACACAAATAAAAATGTTTGTAGATTGCACCACACAAGGGAGACTACCAGTATGACTATCAGGACGAAAATACCAAGAGTTTGGAATATGCACCTTAGGCAAGATGCAAGCCAAGTACAATAGAATAGATCAAAGAAGAAGCCAGAAAAGTCTAGTTATTTTAACAAGGCAGCACATTTGTTGATTTTTACAACTGAGTCTCTATAATGCCCGATGTATTTATCCATGTGCAACAAGAATTGTCAGAAACTGCACGGTCTCCCCCCTGCTTAGCTGGTAGAGAGCAATTCTATTTTCTAGCATTGTATGTCTATGTTAAATTAAAACAGGGAGGGAGAAGAATAGGCAAGTATACAAGTAGAAGCCTACATAAAAAACTCCATATATTTGAGGAAAAAATTGTGTTAAAGATGCAGCTAAGGGCAGCCTTTGGGTGGACTAAAGGATCTCCTGTTATGTAAAATGTGTGGGCCAGGTGCCGTGGCTCATGCCTGTAATCCCAGCACTTTGGGAATCCAAGGCGTGCAGATCACCTGAGGTCGGGAATTCAAGACCAGTCTGACCAATATGTAGAAACCCGGTCTCTACTAAAAATACAAAATTAGCCTGGTGTCGTGGTGCATGCCTATAATCCCAAGCTACTAAGGAGGCTGGAGCAGGAGATTCACTTGAACCCAGGAGGCAGAAGTTATGGTCAGCCAAGATTTTGCCATGGTACCCCAGCTTGGGCAACAAGAGAGCAATTCCATCTTAAAAAAATAATAATGTGGTTGACATGATATATCTGACACTGTTAACTTACTCTCAGAAGCTACTCCTTGTGAAATCCTAAGTACAGCATTATTCTGGGAAGCAAAGGAGACAGGCATAAGCAAGGACAAATTAAGAGAGGTAAGAGTCTCATCATGATTGACAGTCTTGTTCTGACATCTTGAGAAAAGCTGTCCACAGTGTACAGTCATCAACTTGTCGTGCTTTGCAGTATAAGTGTCTCGAAGCTATAGTGTTGAACATTTGGTGAGCTCTGAGTGGCCCACACATCAGACACGAGGATTTTCCCATGAAATTTACATTGAGTTGTCCACTTCTAGCTTATATGGCTTCAGGAACAGAGCTGTTCTTGTTCTTAGTAATTTCATTAGAGAAAATTTAATTGGAAGAACTAAAAGAATTCAGGGTTCAGTCCAGTCTACCAGTAGATTATAAATGCTCAAAGATAATGAGCAGTGGTTCAGTCTGGTAACAGGTGTACTACAGTTTTTCTTTTCAACATAATTTTTCTCTAAATAGGAGTCTGTATTTTTACCAAAGATAATTCCGGTAGGATGAATTGTTTGCAAAATAGGTTGGCTCTCACCAAACTTGCCTAGATTTTTTACCTAAGTTCACCAAGAGTAGCAATGGACCATAGAAGATATTTTTAAACTTTGCTTTGTTAGAAGTTTTATAAGACTCTCAGATTAAACTTCCAAAAACCTCTTGAGACTAGGAAGCAAAACCAAGGCCAACTTCAGACTTTGCCTGCATTCCCTATGGGTTTATTCTATGTATATTCTCAAATAGAACATCCCAGTCAAAGCCTTAGTAACATAACCAATGTTTTCAAATGTGTCATGTTATAAAGAGAGTAGATTCTTACTGAACTTGTGCAAATAACTTTATTACCATAAGCATATGAATACTCACAAATAGTTTCCCAATTCTGAGGCACTCAGATTGGGAACAAAAGCAAATGTTTTGACTTTTGTTTACAGAAGTATACTTTATCAAATTGCTGTAAGGTATAAAGAGCTTAAAAGAGAAAGTTCATAAATCTGGAGAATAAAACATTCAAAGAATCAACACATTTTCAAATAAAAATTATGAGAACATTATCTTTTTGATTATTAAGTCCAACATAACTGATTTTTTTTCCTCTTTGTCTTGAATTTCATGAAGGTATCAGCCTGTTCATTAAAATTTTGAAAGTTCTCAGAGAGTCCAGTGGTATGATCTTGAAGTTATCAGAAACTTGCATTCAAGAGTCACTGTCAGAGTCTTTTCCATATATCTCCTCAAAGAAAAAGCAATTTTGGACTGTAGTTGATTATAAATACTTCAAGGAAGAATCAAAGCAACTGTCTGGGAATGACAGAGATTTTAAATGACTATGGTTAAAAATCTAATGAGGTTTTTATTAGTTTGATTATGGTAAAGACACAGTTCACATAGAAACCTAGTTACTTCTGTGGCATATGACACTATGACTGATAAAATATTCTATTTCCAGAAATTTCATATGGTTTTTAGAATACTAATTTTTTTGTGTGTGCAAAACCTTTTTTTTGTTTTGTTTTTTGTTTTTTATTATTATTATACTTTAAGTTCAAGGGTACATGTGCATAACATGCAGGTTTGTTACATATGTATACTTGTGCCATGTTGCTGTGCTGCACCCATCAACTCGTCAGCACCCATCAACTCGTCATTTACATCAGGTATAACTCCCAATGCAATCCCTCCCCCCTCCCCCCTCCCCATGATAGGCCCCGGTGTGTGATGTTCCTCTTCGCGAGTCCAAGTGATCTCATTGTTCAGTTCCCACCTATGAGTGAGAACATGCGGTGTTTGGTTTTCTGTTCTTGTGATACTTTGCTAAGAATGATGGTTTCCAGCTGCATCCATGTCCCTGCAAAGGACACAAACTCATCCTTTTTTATGGCTACATAGTATTCCATGGTGTATATGTGCCACATTTTCTTAATCCAGTCTGTCACTGATGGACATTTGGGTTGATTCCAAGTCTTTGCTATTGTGAATAGTGCCGCAATAAACATGCGTGTGCATGTGTCTTTATAGCAGCATGATTTATAAACCTTTGGGTATATACCCAGTAATGGGATGGCTGGGTCATATGGTACATCTAGTTCTAGATCCTTGAGGAATCGCCATACTGTTTTCCATAATGGTTGAACTAGTTTACAATCCCACCAACAGTGTAAAAGTGTTCCTATTTCTCCACATCCTGTCCAGCACCTGTTGTTTCCTGACTTTTTAATGATCGCCATTCTATCAGAGTGAACAGGCAACCTACACAATGGGAGAAAATTTTTGCAATCTACTCATCTGACAAAGGGCTAATATCCAGAACCTACAAAGAACTCAAACAAATTTACAAGAAAAAAACAAACAACCCCATCAAAAAGTGGGCAAAGGATATGAATGGACATTTCTCAAAAGAAGACATTCATACAACCAACAGACACATGAAAAAATGCTCATCATCAGTGGCCATCAGAGAAATGCAAATCAAAACCACATTGAGATACCATCTCACACCAGTTAGAATACTAATTTTTTTAATTTTTTAATTTTAATTTTTATTTTTTTGGGATGGAGTCTCGCCCTGACACCCAGGCAGGAGTGCAGTGGCAGGATCTCTGTTCACTGCAAACTCCACCTCCGGGTTCACGCCATTCTCCTGCCTCAGACTCTGGAGTAGTTGGGACTACAGATGCCTCCCACCACACCTGGCAAATTTTGTTTTTGTGTTTTTAGTAGAGACGGGGTTTCACCATGTTAGCCAGGATGGTCTCGATCTCCTGACCTCATGATCTGCCCGCCTCGGCCTCCCAAAGTGCTGGGATTACAGGCATAAGCCACTGCACCCAGCCTAGAATACTCATATTATTAACATTCCCATAAATGTTATTTAGAGAAGGTTTAGCAACACTTATCACTTATTTGAAAATGCTTTATATATATTTTAGCATATAAAATAAGGTGGCTTTTCCATTCAGCTTCAGTTTCCCAACTGGATTACTGAGTTCTTGGTGTAGCCCATTAATAATTAGGGCCAAAAAAGTATAGTGTTATATATGTTCAAAAAGGTCCTTAGGTAATTTCAGTACTTCTACTTCAAAATCATTGACTTAGTTGTAAGTTCTACCTATTACAACAAGAATTCTCCATCCTCATTACATGTTAGTAGTGTCAGGGAAGACTTAAAAATTATCAATGGCTGGGTCCCTCTCCAGACCTTTAAACTGGAACTCATGGGTGGGGCTTGAGCATCCACTTTTAAAAATGTTTTCCAGTGATTCCAAAGTGTAGCTATATTTCCCATCAGATTTCTCTGATTTCTTGTGGCCTTCACCTTTTTTCTATTTTGGTATCATGATGAATTTCAGATCTCATTTCCTGTCTTATGCTTTATGTTCCCTGGGGTAGGGACCTTGCCTTCTTCATTTCTGTACCCTTTTTGAACAAGTGAATTAGTCATCAGGAAAAGGTCTCAAGCACACATAGGTTTTGTTCTGAGTCTCAGGTTCACAGGCTAATCCTAAAGTCCTTTTCCTCCACGAGGTCAGAGGTTGCTTGTGATGAAGGGAGTGGTTAAGTCTGTAGTGCAGATGGTGGAGGGGAGTTCACCCTGTTTTTAGGCGTAGCATTGGAACTAAGAATTTTATGTCTATATGGGTGAAGGGGCAGGGATGTGTAGGAAGACAGTTCTAATTAGGATGGAGGAATTATACTAGGAAGTAGAGGTAAAGGGAGTGAGAAGGATTAGTAAATAGAAGAAATGTGAACTTACCAAATAGGCTAGTGTAGACCCCTGGAGTTTCTTGATTAAGTGAATTAACTAGATTTTAGAAAGGTAGTGAGGCAGTCCTATGCAAGGAAGGTTTCAAAGTCTGGAGACAAGAAGTCAAGCAACACTTTGAGAAGTGGTTGGTCTTTATGGGAATGGAGAGAATTACACTATTGAGAGATGTGAAAAATAATGAAGAGGGTTTCACAATGTGAAATTGTGTTTCTCATTTGAATCCGAGAAACAAACCAGCGGAAGCTGGAGACAATTATGTCTAAAAGACATTGGGGTAGAGGGAGCACGAAGGCCAGGGAGAAAGGGAACTGCAGGAATTACTGCTGAGAAGCAGGAGTTTAGTGGAAGGAGGAGGAGATCCAGTCCCAGATACAGGCCAATAAGTCTTTTCCCTCTCCCAAGCATGGCAGTCAGCCCTGCAGGAAACGGTACAAGAGAAAAGGCCATCATACCTGCCAGACTTCCTGAAATACAGAAATGACATCACGGCTGCCATGTCGGATTAATGCCAGGATAAATGTCCTCTTCCTAAAGAAGCTGTCATGGAAAGAAAAGAATAGAAGGAATGGAGATGATGTTACTTTACAGGGGGGAACCTCAGGAACCAGCATGTAACATGAGGTAGTCTAATTGTTTCTTCAAGGAATGCATTATTTCTGTTGGAAAGTTGATGGGAGATTATTATATTCCTTTAGTTTCTTTCCTCTCTCACCATGTTTCTAGGTTTTTTATCAGTCCTCTGTCAATTCTCTACTACACTCAGATATTTCAGAAAGCTTTCGCATGTGTGAAAGGCTGATCGCTATTTTCTATGTCAGAACTATCCACCTTTACAACATTTCATGGTTGCATCTTTTTCTAAGTGTCTCTGTGGTGGCAGCCATGAATGAGACCCTGCCAGGTCTCCATGGCAGGGAACTGATTGACAGAAGGCCCAGGTCAGTGCATTTCAAATTCACCACCTCCTTTGCACAGAAAGCTTCCTTCCCACAGGCTCCCAGCAAGGGCATGAAAGCAAACCTAGTTCTCTGAGGCTCTCTTTAACTCTAATGGGTGACTGGTTGGAGGATTCTCCATCAGCCTTGCAAAAACTCTCTTAAGAACTGCATTGATACCTAAAATTTCTTTCCCTTTCTTTTTCACAGGAGTCAGCTTTGCATAGTGGTCTGTGGGTTCTCCCACACTACCTTCATGCCTGCCCCACATTCCCTCACAGGTGTCTTCCCTGATAATTTATCTTATTTCTCTAGTCCTATCCTGGATACATCTCAGTTGGTAAAAAAAAAAAAAAAAATCAGGATTGATTCTTTACACTTAGATTTTTTCCTTTCTCTCCCACAAGTAGTCAGTAACCATGTCCTACTGTTTTATGTGTTACCTCTTTTTCTATATATATATATGGAAATAGGTACTGTTGAGGGGCACATGTTATGTGCCAGGCCCTGTGCTAAATACTTTACCTGTACCTCATTTATTTCACACAGTAACCCTGTTAGTTACATATTATTTCCACATTGCCGATGAAAAGACAGAAGCTTAGAGTAGTGTAAAAACTTTCCTGGTGTCATATGGCTACTAATAGGAGGATCTGAGATTTCATTCTGGGACTATTTGACCTCAAGGCTAATGATGACAGTAGTAATATAGCAGCTGACATTGGTTCATCTGTGTGTGGCATCTTGTTTCATTGACTGCAATAAACCTTTAAAAGAATGGTATGAAGCAAGCTCTCTCATGCTTCAGGATATGAAAGAAGAACAAACTAAACCCAAGCACAGTGATTGAAGGACACAATACGGATTAGAGTGGATAAAAATAAAATGGAGAATGGAAAAAGAATACAGTAAGTTAATGAAACCAAAGTTGATTCTTCAAAATAAAATCAACAAAATTGACGACCATTAACTAGACTAAGAAAAAAAGAGAGAAGATTAAAATTACTAAAATCAGAAATGAAAATGGAGTCCAAGCATGGTGGGTCATATTTTAATCCTAGCACTTTGGAAAGTCACAATGGGAGGATTTCTTGAGGCCAGGTGTTTGGACCAGCATAGGTAACCTCAGGAGACCCTGTCTCTACAAAAAAAATTTAAAACCAATTAGCTGGGCATGGTGGCATGCATCTGTAGTCCTAGTATCTTGGGGGGCTGAAGAAGGAGAATTTCTTCAGCCCAGGAGGTTGAGGCTGCAGTGAGGCATATTCACACCACTGTATTTCAGCCTGGGCTGGCCTACAGAGGGAGCGGCTGTCTCTCTAACAAAAGAAAAAAGAAAAAAAAAACAGAAAATGAAATGATTACTACCAATTCTAATAAAATAATGATTATGAAATTACTGTAAATAATTGTATGCTAATAAATTGTATAACCTAGATGGAATAGACAAATTCCTAGAAAAACACAAAAATATGAATAGAACTATAAGCAGTAATAAGATTGAATCAATAAAAGCATTTGATGAAATTCAATATTTTTTCATAATAAAAACATTCTAAGAATGGAAGGAAACCACCTCAACATAAAGGCAATATGTGAAAATCCCAATGCTAACATCATACTCAATGGAGAAAGACTGAAAGCTTTCCCTATATGAGCAGGAACAAGACAAGGATGCTGCTTTGGACACTTCTATTCAATGTAGTATTGAAAGGTGTAGTCGGAAAAATTAGGCAAGAATATTAAAAAAGACATTCAAATTGGAAGAAAGGAGTAAAATTATTTCTGTTCGCAGATAACTTGAACTTATATCTAGAAAATCCTAAAGATGGAACAAACCTGTAAGAATTGATGAATGAATTCAGTAATGTTCCACAATACAAAATCAACATTCAAACATCAGTCATATTTCAATACACTAACCATGGACAATCCGAAGGGAAATTAAGAAAAAAATTTTAATTTGTATTAATATCAAAAAGAATAAAATATTTAGGAATAAGTTTAACCAAAGACGTGAAGTAATTATACTTGAAATCCATAAAATATTGCTTAATGATGACATCAATAAAATGAAAGACATTTTATTTTCGTGAATTAGAAGACTCACTGTTGTCAGGAGGACAATGAAACCCAAAGTGAGCTGCAGATTCAATATAATTGCTCTCAGAATCTCAGTGACATTTTTGCAGTAAAAGAAAAATCCGTCCTAAAATTTATATTGAAAATCATGACCGTAAATAGACAAACAAATTTGAAGAGGAAGAATGAAGCTGGAGGACTCACACTTCCTGATTTCAGCATTTACTACAAAGCCCCTGTAACCAATACAGTGTGGTACTGGCATAAAGGAGGACATAGAAATTAATGAAATGGAACAGAGACTCCAGAAAGAAATACTTGCATATATGGCCAAATGATTTACATCGAGTGTGCCAAGATCGTTCAACGGCGGAAAGGACAGTGTTCTCACCAAATGATATTGGAAAAGCTGGATATCCAAGGGCGAGAAAGAGTGGAACCTTTACATAACATCATATACAAAAATTAACCCACAATAGATCAAAGATCTAAATGTAAGAGCAAAATCTATACAACTCTTAGAAGAAAATATAGGATAAAAACTTCATGATATTGCATTTCACAATGATTTCTTGGTTGTAACAACAAAAGCATAGGCAACAAATAAAATGGATAAATTGGACTTCATAAAAATCAAAACCTTTTGCATATCGAAGAACATTATCAAGAAAGTCAGAAGGCAACCCAGGAAACGAGAAAAATATTTGCAAATTATAAGTGTGATAAGAAATTAATTTCCAGAATACACAAAAAACTACAAGTTAACAACAGCAAACACCCAAAAACACAATTACAAAATGAACCAAGGATTAAAATAGAGTTTTCTCCAAGGAAGATATACAAATATCCAATAAGCCTATGCAAAGCTCCTCAGCATCACGAATACTTAGAGATATGCAAATGAAAACCACAATGTGACACCACCTCACACACTTTAGGATGGCTTTGATAACAACAATGACAGCAACACAAAGCAAGTGTTTTCAAATAGACGGAAAAATTGGAGCTCTAGTGCATTGCTGATGGGAATGGGAAATGTTATAGCCACTGTAAAAAGTGGTGTGGCTGTTTCTCAAAAATTTAAACAATAAATTACCATTCGACCCAGCAATTCCACTTCTGGACATACTGCCTATAGAATTGAAAGAAATTTTAACAAATATTTGCACATTAACGTTCAGCGAAGCATTACACACAATAGCCAAAAATGGAAACAGTGGAAAAGTCCATTGAATGATAAGTGGGTAGGGAAATGGGGTATATCTATACATCGAAATGTTATTCAACCTTAACAAGGAATAAAATTCCAATACATCGTGCAAAGTGGATGAACCTTGAAGACATTATGCTCACTGAATTAAGCCAGACATGAAAGGATAATTATTCTATAATTCCATTTATAAAAGATAGAATAGCCAGTTACATAGAGACAGAAAGTAGAATGGTGGGTGCTAAGGGTTACAGTGAGAAGGAGTGAGAGTTACTGTTTATTGGGTACAGAGGTTTAATATGGTAAAAGGAAAAAGTTCTGGAAATGGATAGTGTGATGGTTACACAACACTAAATGGCACACTTAGAAATAGTTAATGATAAACCTTATATTGGATATATATAAAGTGTCCTGGTAGTCTTACACTCTATAAATACACACTTTTTGGCATTGCCCCTTTCCTGCCATGCAGAGCCCCAGAGGTGAATCTCCCTATTTCTCCAAGTGTGCATCACTCACTGTCCTCTGTGCTGTGTGCCACGTGCTGTGCCCACAGCCTCATACAGCCGGTGACTTCAGAGCCAGGACACAGCTCAAGAGTCTGCCCCGAGGCTCCCTTTCTTTTAATTTCCCTGCAGCCTAGCCTTCATATCAACTGGCAGTTTGATTTAGCCGAATTCAGGGCAGGCCACCAGGGCTCTTTCTCCACACATGCTGGTCCCACAGCAGGTGGAGTCAGGCAGGGCCAGTCACCGGAGAAGCCTGGAGCAGATTAGGGAGCAGTCTGAGCTGCTCCTCTCTCATCCAAGGGGTTTCCTACTCTCATTTGGGGGAAAAATGTGAGCTTGTTTCAAAGCCTCGGATGCTCCTTGTAGGTCATGCAGTAGGGAAAAAAAAGACGTGGCAGAAAGGGATGTATTGGTGACAGCAAGAAGCAACTTGACCTTGAGGACTCTCCTTCTTGTCCCTCTGTGAAGCTGCTTCCACCACATAGGGCTCAGGACTGACAAAGCCCCCTCCCTACATTTCTCAGTCTGGACGCAAAGTCAGCCACGAGAAAACAGGAAAACAAGGAGAAGAGAGTCCGTGGACACAAATTGAGAGGGTTCAGGAGGAGAATTTAGGATTTGCTTCTGCCAATGGGACACAGGCTGGGAATTAAAATGTTTTCCTGGGTCTTCTCTGAAAGGCAGGTAGACTCCATCTAAGACCCTATTGCCAGTGATGCAGGATCCACTTACCAGAGACTTTGATCATCTTGGATGCGGAACTTTCGCTGCCAGTGGCTGAGTTACGAGCGGAGCAACCATAGATTCCACTATGATTTGTAGTAATTTCGCGGATAAAAAGGTCTTGCCCTGATTGCAGAAACTTCCCATTAATCGTCCAAGAATACTCTGCCGGTGGGTTAGAGTCCGCGAAGCAGTACAAGTAGAGGTTTTCTCCTGAACGGTAATAGGGGAATGGAGAGAAAATGCTGGGGATGTGTGGACCATCTGGAGTAAAGAGAATAAAGTCACAGGTGATGTCATCTGAAGGAAGGGGATGTTCCTGGTCTCTTAAAGGGACACACTGTCCCTCTGAGCCAAGACACACCCTCAAGGCCCAGCCAAACTGCTCCTGTGTTCACTGGGCCTAAGCTTGAGGTATTCTCCTGTTTCTCCCATCACAGGCTGTAGACTCCAAGTCTCCCATGACAAGAGCATCTCCTCCCCTTATATTTTTGTTTAAGGCTGTGCATACCCAGAATTTCCCAGGGCAGGGAGTCGTGGCCAGCTCTGGTGTCCAGAAAAAAAAGTGTCTGTACTTGGACCTGAGAGAGACTGAGATGCCTGGCCTGTGTTCGTTTGGATTTTAGTGGGTGACCTGGTCCACAGAAGAACCAAAGATACAAAGGACATCCAGCGTGACTGGGTCACTGGGGGTGCTACCAACTTGGCCCCATATTTCACATTCATAGGGGCCTGTGTCATTTCTTGTGACATTGGCTAGAATGAGGATCCTGTTTTCACCGGGTTGCTTTAGCCTGGGACTGTGTGGATAACAGAGAGAAGATTGTCCTGTATGGTACCTTTGATTCCTCCACAGGCATCCTTCAATCAGAGTTGGCATCTCTCTCCCCTCAGCCCACCCGAGTCCTTAAAAACCAATAACTGGTGCGTGTGTCACAAGACAGATGCATGATGATCTAAGGGCTCAAAGACTGTGAGGCCGCCTGCTCTGTCTTAGGGAAGCACAGACTTTCTCAACTGTGAATTGAGCAGCAGTGTTGGGTCATGGACAGACATGTGAGTGGGAGTCACAGCCCCTGGTACCCCTCCCAGTCCCTCTCTAATGAACTGACTGGCTGGCTCACCTTGGATTCCTTACCTGGAATGTGCAACTGCTGGGCCCCTTCCAAATTCCATCCTACTTTGCCCCCCTAGATGTGATTTCTCTGCAGCTTCCATTTCCAAGGACATTCTAGAGATGAGTAATAATGGGACTTCCCATTGTCCTGAAACCCTGAAGATATTGAGCAGCCTGGCCTGGGACTGGATGTTTCAGCAGAAATAAGACAGGGGAGACCAGAGTCAAGCCTGGAGGTCAGTTCAGTCATCAGGCCGTGGAGGCACAAAGTGGGGTAGTTTTCTGCAGGTGTTTCATGATGACTTACTTGAGCCAGTGGCCTCCAAAGATAGAGCAGAGTGCAAGGAATGATGCAGAAAGAGTGAAGGGGACAGACAAGAGCTGGTGATTTTGGAGCAGAACCATGTTCCCTGTTCTGGGTTCTTTAAGTTTCCTCTCCTTCTGCAGAGGGCAGGTGAGGACTAAATGGATCTTTCCAGAAATACATGTGGACATTTGCAAATGCAGAATGGACTGGTGGAAAGGGTGGAAATTAACTGCTGGAAATCTGGTCCTCCTGGACCATACATGTTTGATGCATATCAGACAAATTTGGGGAGAAATTTTGCAAATATTTTCTTTCATTGGACACTCTACTCTCTGATTCCATGGGTTTGACTACTCTAAGGACATCATGTAAGTGGATTCCAGAGTGAATCTGAGTAGAGACTGCTGGTTGCCAGGAGCTGGGAGTGGGGAGAATCAGAAGTTGTTCATGTGTGTGCAGTTTCAGTTATGCCAGATGTGGAGGTTCTATGTTTCTTATGCATAAGACTTAGGACAAAAAGTGTTTTGGATTTCTCACATTTTTTGATTCGAAATATTTGTCACATACTTACTGGTGTAGCATCCCACATCTGAAAGATTCAAAATCTAAAATGCTCCAGTGAGCATTTCTTTTCAGCATCAGATTAGTCAGCAAAAGTGGGTGGTGACAGGCTAAATACATTCTTGCCCTTTTTTTTCTCACCACGTTTCCAGCTTGGTGATTAGTTCTTGGTCAATTCCATACTGACCATGCTGCACTTGTATGTTTTTGAAGGCTTTGGGATGTGAGAAATAATGATTGCTATTTTCTATGTCATCAACACTTTCCACCTTTCCATGTTTGCATCTTTTTCTCAGGGCCTCTGTTGTGGCAGTCATCAATAAGAGCCTGTCAGGTCAGATTTAGGACAGATTTTTGTAATTCTGCAAAAAAAATGTTACTGGGATTCTGGTAGGGGTTGCGTTGAATCTGCAGCTCAATTTGGGTAGTATTGTCATCCTAACAATGTTGATTTTTCCAATCCATGAAAATGAAATGTCTTCCCACATATTGATGTCGTCTTTAATTTCATTCAGTAAAGTTTTGTAGTTTTCACGGTATAAACCTTAGACCTTTTTGGTTAAAATTATTCCAAAATATTTTACTCCTTCTGATGTTAATGACAATGGAAATTCTTTCCTGAATTTCCTTTCACATTGTTCATTGTTACTGTATAGTCTAAAGAATGATCTAGAAAGAGTGAAGGGCACAGGCAAAAGCTGGTGCTTTTCGAGCAGAAACATATTCCCTGTCCTGGGTTTTTGATTTTCCCTCTCCCTTTGCAGAGGGCAGGTGGCTCTTCTCTGACAGCCAGATAGACTTCACTGGAAAACATATTGCCAATGCTCCAGGGATCCACTTACCAGGGACTATGATCCTCTTGATTATGAGATTTGTTCCACCAGTGACTGAGTTATGGATGAAACAGACATAGACCCCTCTATATGTTTTAGTGATTTGGAGGATAAAGAACACTTGTGCTGATTGCTGGACCTTCCTATGAATCAGCCAAGAATGCTCTGCCAGTGGGTGAGAGTCTGTGAGGCAGGAGAGCTTGGGGACTTCCCCTGGATGGTAATAGGGATATGAAGAAGAAATGGTGGGAGCGTCCAGGCCATCTGGAGCAAAGAAAATAAAGTCGTAGCTGATGTTGTCAGAGGGAAGGGAAAATCCTGGTCTGTGGAAGGGCCACAGTGATCCTGTGAGCTAAGTCACAACACTGAAGTCCCAGCCAAATCCCTGGTGTGTTCACTGATCTGGAGCCTGAGACATTCACCTACTTCTCCCATCATAAGCTGTGGACCCTGAGTCTCCCATGAGAGTATCAGCCTCTACTCTCTCATTGTTGATCAAGCCTAAGCCTACTGTTAGGACTCGTGGCCAGCTTTGATATCCACGGATAAGGGTCTCTATAGTTGCACCTGAGAGGGACTGAGAAGTCTGGCCTCTGGCCATGTGTATTTGGGATGGCAGCCTGGCTCACAGAGGAACAGAAGATACTTACAGAGGACATTCAAGGTGACTGGGTCACTGTGGCTGGAACTCCCTGGGTTCTTCATTTCACATTCATAGGGTCCTGCAGTATCCTTTGTGACACCAAATAGACTGAGGGTCCTGTTGTTTTCGGACAGCTGCAACTTGTGACTGATAGGGAGGTTCTGACCATTTATCCACCACAGGTAGCTTACATCCTGAGTGTCAGGATCACAGGATAAGATCACAGTCTCTGTGCACTCCCTGGGGTTTAAGTTGCTGCTGGAGATGTAGGGCTTGGGAGTCTCCACTGTGCAGATAACAGAGAGAAGATTGCCCTGTGTGGCACCTTTGATTCCTCTAAAGACATTTTTCAATCAGAGATGGCATTTCCCACTTCAGCCCACCCAAGTCCTTAAAAATCCATGGCAGGTGTGTGTGTTACAAGACAGATGCATGGCAATCTGAGGACTCAGAGATTGTGAGGCTGCCTTCTGTATGTGGGAGAAGCACAGACGTTCTCAAGTGTGAATTGAGCAGCAGCATTGCGTAATGGAAAAACATGGATCCAGCAGTCAGAGCCCCTGGTGCCCCTCTGAGTCCTTCCTTCTGCAACTCCCTGCCTGGCCCACATTGTGATCCTCACTTGGAGCATGCAGTGCTAGAATCTCCTTAGTTTCAGTCTTACTTTGCTCTCAAGGTATGTTTTCTCGGCAGCTTCCCTTTCCAAGGGCATTCTAGAGATGGATGATGGAACTTCCCATTGTCCTTAAACCCTTTGGGTAGTGGGAACACTGGCCTGGGACTGGGTACTTCAGCAAAAATAACACAGGGGAGACCAGAGTCAAGCCTGGAGGTCAATTCAGTCATCAGGGAGTGGAGCTACAAGGTGGGGCAGTTTTCCCAGCTGTCTCATAGTGACTGACTTGAGCCAGTGACCTCTAAAGATAGAGCAGAGTCCAAGGAATGACCTACAAAGAGTGAAGGGGACAGGCAAGAGCTGACAGTTTTGGACCAAGACCATGTTCCCTGTCCTGTGTCCATGATATTCCCTTCCCCCTGTAGAGGGCAGGTGAGGACCATGTGGATCTTTCTAGAAATACATGGGGATGTTTGCAAATGTAGAACTGACTGGTGGAAAGGGCAAGCATGAACTGATGGAAGTCTGGCCATCATGGAGCACTTGTGTTTGGTGGCTATTAGACCAATATTTGGGAAGAAGTCTTGCAGATACTTTCTCTCATTAGACATTCTACTCTCTGATTCTGTGAGTTTGACTACTCTATGTACCTCATCTCAGTGGATTCCAGAGTGAATCAGAGAGTAGAACAGTAGTTTCCAGGAGCTGGAGTGAGGGGAATAGGGCATTGTTCCGTGGGTGTGCGCTTTCAGTTATGCAGGATGAGGAGGTTCCAGAGATCTCCTGTAGATCTTCATACCTATAGTTCATACAGATAAAGTGTTCCTTTTGCAGAAAGCTTAAAACTAGGTGTTTTGGAGTTCTAACTTTTTTTATTTTGGAATATTTGCAGTAGATGTACTGGGTTAGCATCCCAAATCTGAAAAATTTTAAATCCAAAATGCTACAGTGAGCACTTCTTTTTAGCACCACATCAGTGGTCAGAAGTGTTGGATTTTGGTGCATTTCAGATTTTGGATTTCTGGATTTGGGATGCTCAATTTGTAATATTGTAATTTTCCCATAAAAATTTGTCAAGTTTTAGACCTCACGTTATGATGTGACTCTAGTAAGAAAACAAAACAAAACAAAAATTGAGGGAAACATTAAAATGTTGTCCTAAGTGGAAATGTTTACTGATGGTCCAAATATCTACGATGAATTGCTGGTAGTACTATTTCTCTTGATACCCAATTAAGGTTTAGGTGTGGGGTGAATTCAGCAGAATCACATTATGCTCAAAGAAAGATGTCAAAGGTGATTTGAAATTAGCAAGTCCTTGAGTAGAAATAATCCCATTAAAAGGACAGAACTGGTCAGTGTGTCAATTACATAAAGGGAGGAATGATGCTGAATTAAAAGAAGTGATGTTTGTTATGTTAGTAAATATAGAAAGAACTCCCTGTTTCTAATTTCTGTGCAGAGTTAGGAAAAATGGGGAGGAGCCCAAAACAGGTATGTGAAGTGCTGTCTTCATTTTCTCTCAACCTCAGGAAATGCAACTAGAGTTTAAGTTTGTGTGAATTAGGAAGAGTCTAAGTGAGATGCCATTGGGTCATATGTCCCCCACACGAAGAATCCCAACTTATGAAAATGGCATCATCATGGGGAAACAATCCAATGTGGCCCAGGTAGGAAAACCATCAGATAGCACCTGCGGGCCACCTCCAACAGGTCCCCGAACCCAGCAGTATTCCCATTATGTGAATGTTACAGCCTTGGTAGTTGTCCCATAACTACAAAAGTTAAAAATTGCTATTGTCAATATGAAGTGATAAATATGAAGTTGAATATATTGCTCCATTTTTTCCCCTACTCTTTTAGAACTTTCCTGTTTCATTTTTGGAAGTTTCTATTGACACATCCTCAAGCTAGGGATTCTTTCCTCAGCTGTGTGCATTCTACTAGTAAGCATCAAAAGCATTCTTCATTTCTCTAACAGCATTTGTTTTTTCTCAGGTGGAGTCTCACTCTATTGCCCAGGCTGGAGTGCAGTGGCACGATCTTGGCTCACGGCAAGCTCTGCCTCCCGGGTTCACGCTATTCTCCTGCCTCAGCCTCGCGTGTAGCTGGGACTACAGGCACCCACCAGCACGCCTAGCTCATTTGTTTGTATTTTTAGTAGAGATGGGGTTTCACCGTGTTCGCCAGGAAAGTCTCGATCTCCTGACCTCATGATCCGTCCGCCTCAGCCTCCCCAAGTGTTGGGATTACAGACGTGAGCCACTGTGCCTGGCCGTCTCTGAGGGATTTTAACGAGTTGTCGACTTTTGAGTTTGTTCAACTGTTTACTTACTGTTAACCAAGTGACAAATTACAAGCTTTTTATATGCCTGACAGGAAACCAGAAGTCTCTAGAAAGTGACTGGAGAACGCGAGTTCCATAGTAGGTTGAGGATGGAGTTACGAGTGAAAGGCGTGAAATCAGCCCATGGGCTTTGGAGACTACAAGCCTGTCCAGCCTCTGACACCCTGGTGAGTCAGTGCAAAGATTACAACAGTGACAGCAAACTAGCATGGCTGACTCCATCTGGCATCTAGTCTCAGGCTGGTTGTCCTCACTCATTCCTGGACATAGGCCAGGCTAACCATGGGAGGAATTTAGTTTATGGTTTAACTTTGAAGAAACAATGATAATAGTTCCTCCATAACACTAATATCCTTATTTTGCTCAGGGATTGCCTTTGTAAAACTGGTGAAAGACCATGAGAGTAAGATTATAGGAGGGCAGAGAATTCTGCTAAAACGTAGGCACAGTTTCTATAATCCCGTACTGCTCAAATGTTATTTGCCCAGAGTTTACAAAATTCGTAACTAATTGCTCCTATAGGTAACATCACTATTACAGAACCTGAGATTGGTCTTTTGAGATGTTTCTCGTTCTTTGCATTCTGGCAACCCACTGACCTCATCCATACCCATGACTAATGGCTCAGCCAGTCACGTGGTCCCCACCTAGAGGCGAATTGAAGCAAAAACAGATCATTTCCCTCTGCCCCCATGATTCCATCCCCAAACAATCAGCAGTACCGATTTTTTAGTCCTGTGACTCTGAAACCATCCTTGAAAATCTCTGTCTAATGTTGACAGCTGGTACCATTCCTTCTGAAACTATTCCAATCAATAGAAAGAGGGAATCCTCCCTGACTCATTTTATGAGGCCAGTATCATCCTGATACCAAAGCCTGGCAGAGACACAACAAAAAAAGAGAATTTTAGACCAATATCCCTGATGAACATTGATGCAAAAATCCTCAATAAAATACTTGCAAACCAAATCCAGTAGTACATCAAAAAGCTTATCCACCATGATCAAGTGGGCTTCATCCCTGGGATGCAAGGCTGGTTCAACCTACACAAATCAATAAACGTAATCCAGCATATAAACAGAACCATAGAAAAAAACCACATGATTATCTCGATAGATGCAGATAAGGCCTTAGACAAAATTCAAAGTTTCTTCATGCTAAAAACTCTCAATAAATTCTGTACTGATGGAACGTATCTCAAAATAATAAGAGCTATTTGTGACAAACCCACAGCCAATATCATACTGAATGGGCAAAAACTGGAAGCATTCCCTTTGAAAACTGGCACAAGACAGGGATGTCCTCTCTCCCCACTCCTATTCAACATAGTGTTGGAAGTTGTGGCTAGGGCAATCAGGCAAGAGAAAGAAATAAAGGGTATTCAGTTAGGAAAGGAAGAAGTCAAATTGTCCCTGTTTGCAGATCACATGATTGTATATTTAGAAAACCCCATCATCTCAGCCCAAAATCTCCTTAAGCTGATAAGCAACTTCAGCAAAGTCTCTGGACACAAAATTAATGTGCAAAAATCACAAGCATTCTTATACACCAGTAACAGACAAACAGAGAGCCAAATCATGAATGAACTTCCATTCACAATTGCTTCAAAGAGAATAAAATACCTAGGAATCCAATTTACAAGGGATATAAAGGACTTCTTCAAGGAGGACTACAAACCACTGCTCAGTGAAATAAAGGAGGACACCAACAAATGGAAGAACATACCACGCTCATGGATAGGAAGAATCAACATCGTGAAAATGGCCATACTGCCCAAGGTCATTTATAGATTCAATGCCATCCCCATCAAGCTACCAATGAGTTTCTTCACAGAATTGGAAAAAACTGCTTTAAAGTTCATATGGATCCAAAAAAAAGCCTGCATTGCCAAGACAATCCTAAGTCAAAAGAACAAAGCTGGAGACATCACGCTACCTGACTTCAAACTATACTACAAGGCTACAGTAACCAAAACATCATGGTACTGGTACCAAAACAGAGATATAGAGCAATGGAACAGAACAGATCCCTCAGAAATACTACCACAGATCTACAGCCATTTGAACTTTGACAAACCTGACCAAAACAAGAAATGGGGAAAGGATTCCCTATTTAATAAATGGTGCTGGGAAAATTGGCTAGCCATAAGAAGAAAACTGAAACTGGATCCTTTCCTTACTCCTTATACAAAAATTAATTCAAGATGGATTAGAGACTTAAATGTTAGACCTAATACCATAAAAACCCTAGAAGAAAACCTAGGTAATACCATTCAGGACATAGGCATGGGCAAGGACTTCATGTCTAAAACACCAAAAGCAAAGGCAACAAAAGCCAAAATTGACAAATGGGATCTAATTAAACTAAAGAGTTTCTGCACAGCAAGAGAAACTATCATCAGAGTGAACAGGTAACCTAAAGAATGGGAAAAATTTTTGCAATCTACTCATCTGACAAAGACCTAATATCCAGAACCTACAAAGAACTCAAACAAATTTACAAGAAAAAAACAAACAGCCCCATCAAAAATTGGGCAAAGGATATGAACAGACACTTCTCAAAAGAAGACATTCATATAGCCAACAGACACATGAAAAAATGCTCATCATCACTGGCCATCTGGGAAATGCAAATCAAAACCACAATGAGATACCATCTCACACCAGTTAGAATGGCAATCATTAAAAAGTCAGGAAACAACAGGTCCTGGAGAGGATGTGGAGAAATAGGAACATTTTTACACTGTTGGTGGGATTGTAAACTAGTTTAACCATTGTGGAAAACAATATGGTGATTCCTCAAGGATCTAGAACTAGAAATACCATATGACTCAGTCATCCCATTACTGGGTATATACCCAAAGGATTATAAATCATGCTACTATAAAGACACATGAACACGTATGCTTATTGTGGCACTATTCACAATAGCAAAGACTTGGAATCAACCCAAATGTCCATCAGTGACAGACTGGATTAAGAAAATTTGGCATATATACACCATAGAATACTATGTAGCCATAAAAAAGGATGAGTTTGTGTCCTTTGTAGGGACATGGATGCAGCTGGAAACCATCATTCTCAGCAAACTATCACAAGAACAGAAAACCAAACACCATGTGTTCTAACTCATAGGTGGGAACTGAACAATGAGATCACTTGGACTCGGGAAGGGGAACATCACACACCGGGGCCTATTATGGTGAGGGGTTGGGGGTCGGGTTGTAATGACAGTTATACCTGATGTAAACGATGAGTTGATGGGTGCAGCATATTAACATGGCAAATATACACATATGTAACAAACCTGCATGTTGGCACATGTACCCTAGAACTTAAAGTATATTTTTTAAAAAAGATTTTAAAATTAAAAAAAAACAATCTCTAACCCCTGATCCACTAGGGAGGCTGATTTGTGTAATAATATACCTCCGTCCTCCTATTTGGCAGACTTGGAGTCATTAATATCTTTCTTTACTACAAATCACTATCTGGATTAATTGGTTTTGTTTGTGCGGGAGGCCAGAAAAACATGTCTGGGAATTATAAGAATGGATGGAGGAGCTGCCTATCCCTGTCCCACGGTCTTGTGCACAGATCAGCCTCACAAAGGGACAGAGCCCTGGGTGGAGATACAGTGGAAGCTCATTCTCTTAGTGACTTGTGGACATTGGCTCGAGATGAAGCCTGGCAGGAGTGGTAACTCCAGGTCATTTCTATACCTTTCCTATTACCTGGGAGGTGGACCATTCCACAGTGTTAGCAGGAAGGGAATACAAGTCAGCCTAGTTAGAGGGAGTGTCTGGGGAAGGCCTAGGGGTGGAGGAAGAAGCTGTGCAGGACAGGGCTTGCCAGTTAGAATGAAGTGGGAGGAAGATGAGGGACACAGAGAAGCAGAGAGAGGAGGAGACAGCATGGCAGTGAACAGTGGGGGCTACAGTGACTTCAGAGACCCCAAGGACCAGGTGCCCCCATTTCCACAGTCCAGGACCAGGGAGCCCTGAAAACCCTCCAGTGGCCAAAGGGTTTCAACTTACATGAGGTGGGTTGTCTTTAGGGGCAAGAGGTAGTGGGGGGATGAAAGGTGGGTGTCAGCCTCTGAAGGACAAGGGAAAGGTGTGGCCTAGACCTCCTAGGATTCTGCATCTGAGATCCAGTCTCTAAAGAGGTTATGGATCAT
>NC_037687.1:36616502-36649803 GCF_003255815.1 Theropithecus gelada | reverse complement strand
ACCCCAATCAGACGTAGATTTGGTCTTTTTACATAATCCCATACTTCTTGCAGGCTTTGTTCATATCTTTTTCTTCTTTTTTCTTTTAGTTTCTCTTCTTGCTTCATTTCATTCATTTGATCCTCAATCGCGGATACTCTTTCTTCCAGTTGATTGAGTCGGTTACTAAAGCTTGTGCATTTGTCACGTATTTCTCGTGTCATAGTTTTCATCTCTTTCATTTCGTTTATGACCTTCTCTGCATTAATTACTCTAGCCATCAATTCTTCCACTTCTTTTTCAAGATTTTTAGTTTCTTTGCACTGGGTATGTAATTCCTCCTTTAGCTCTGAGAAGTTTGGTGGACTGAAGCCTTCTTCTCTCATCTCGTCAAAGTCATTCTCCGTCCAGCTTTGATCCATTGCTGGCGATGAGCTGCGCTTCTTTGCCGGGGGAGATGTGCTCTTATTTTTTGAATTTCCAGCTTTTCTGCCCTGCTTTTTCCCCATCTTTGTGTTTTTATCTCCCTCTGGTCTTTGATGAAGGTGACGTTCTGATGGGGTTTTGGTGTAGGTGTCCTTCCTGTTTGATAGTTTTCCTTCTAACAGTCAGGACCCTCAGCTGTAGGTCTGTTGGAGATTGCTTGAGGTCTACTCCAGACCCTGTTTGCCTAGGTATCAGCAGCAGAGGCTGCAGAAGATAGAATATTGCTGAACAGCGAGTGTACCTCTCTGATTCTTGCTTTGGAAGCTTCCTCTCAGGAGGGGTACTCCACCGTATGAGGTGTGGGGTGTCAGACTGCCCCTAGTGGGAGATTTCTCCCAGTTAGGCTACTCAGAGGTCATGGACCCACTGGAGCAGGCAGTCTGTCCCTTCTCAGATCTCACCCTCCATGTTGGGAGATCCACTGCTCTCTTCAAAGCTGTCAGACACAGTCGTTTGCATCTGCAGAGGTTTCAGCTGCGTTTGTTATTGTTTACTGTGCCCCGTCCCCAGAGGTGGAGTCTACAGAGACAGGCAGGTTTCCTTGAGCTGCTGTGAGCTCCACCCATTTCGAGCTTCCCAGCGGCTTTGTTTACCTACTTAAGCCTCAGCAATGGCGGGCGCCCCTCCCCCAGCCTAGTTGCTGGCTTGCCGGTAGATCACAGACTGCTGTGCTAGCAATGAGGGAGGCTCCGTGGGCGTGAGACCCTCCCGTGCAGGTGTGGGATATAATCTCCTGGTGTGCCCGTTTCCTTAAAGCGCAGTATTAGGGTGGGAGTTACCCGATTTCCCAGGTGTTGTGTGTCTCAGTTCCCCTGGCTAGGGAAAGGGATTCCCTTCCCCCTTGCGCTTCCCAGGTGAGGTGATGCCTTGCCCTGCTTCAGCTCTCCCTGGTCGGGCTGCAGCAGCTGACCAGCACCGATTTTCCGGCACTCCCTAGTGAGATGAACCCAGTACCCCAGTTGAAAATGCAGAAATCACCGGTCTTCTGTGTCCCTCGCGCTGGGAGTTGGAGACTGGAGCTGTTCCTATTCGCCCATCTTGCTCTGCCCCCCGAGACTCTTTTTAAACTTTTCTTTGCTAGAAGTTTTGTAAGACTCTCAGATTAAACTTTCAAATACCTCTTGAGACTAGGAAGCCAAACAAAGGCCAACTTCAGACTTTCCCTGCATTCCCTATGGGTTTATTCTATGTATATTCTCAAATAGAACATCCCAATGAAAGCTTTAGTAACATAACCAATGTTTTCAAATGTGTCCTGTTCTAAAGAGAGTAGATTCTTACTGAACTTGTGCAAATAACTTTATTACCATAAGCATGTGAATACTCATGAATATTTTCCCAATTCTGGGGCACTCAGACTTGGAGCAAAAGCAAATGTTTCCATTTTTGTTTACAAAAATATACTTTACCAAATTCCTGTAAAGTATAAATAGCTTAAAAGAGAAAATTCACAAATCTGGAGATTAAAACATTCAAAGAATCAGCACATTCTCCAATAAAATATTATGAAAACATTATTGTTTTGATTATTTAGTGCAATAAAACTGAGGATTTTTTTCTTCTTTGTCTCGAATCTCATGAAGGTATCAGCCTGTTCTTTAAAATTTTGAAAGGTCTCAGAGAGTCCAGTGGTATGATCTTGAAGTTATCAAAACTTGTATTCAAGAGTCGTTGTCAGAGTCTTTTCCATATATCTCCTCAAAGAAAAAGCAATTTTGGACTGTAGCTGATTATAAATTCTTCAAGGAAGAATCAAAGCAACTGTCTGGGAATGACGAAGATTTAAAATGACTATGGTTAAAAATCTAATGAGATTTTTATTAGGTTGATTATGGTAAAGACACAACTCACATAGAAATCTAGTTACTTCTGTGGCATATGATACTATGACTGATAACATATTCTATTTCCAGAAATTTCACATAGTGTTTAGAATACTAATTTTTTTAATTTTTTTAATTTTTATTTTTATTTTTTTGAGATGGAATCTCGCCCTATCGCCCAGGCTGTCGTGCAGTTTCACGATGTCTGCTCACTGCAAGCTCCGACCCCCAGGTTCACGCCATTTCCTGCCTCAGCCTCCGGAGTAGCTGGGACTACAAGTGCCTGCCACTACGCCTGGCTAATTTTGTTTTTGTATATTTAGTAGAGCCGGGGTTTCACCATGTTAGCCAGGATGGTCTCGATCTCCTGACCTCATGATCTGCCATCTCGGTCTCCCAAAGTGCTGGGATTACAGGCGTGAGCCACCGCGCCCAGCCTAGAATACTCATATTATTAACGTTCCCATAAATATTATTTAGAGAAGGTTTAGCATCACTTATCACATATTTGAAAATGCTTTCTATCTGTTTTAATATATCAAATAAGGTGGCTCTTCCATTCAGCTTCTGTTTCCCAACTAGATCACTGAGTTCTTGGTGTAGCCCATTAATAATTAGGGCCAAAAATATAGTCTTATGTATGTTGAAAAGTTCCTTAGGTAATTCCTTTTTAAGTATTTTTCATTACTTTTTAAGTAATTCCTTTAGAAGTAATTCCTTTTTAATTACTTTTTAAGTAATTCCTTTAGAAGTAATTTCAGGTACTTCTACCTGAAAATCATTGATTTAGTTTTAAGTTCTACCTATTATAACAAGAGTTCTCCATCCTCTTCACATGTTTGTAGGGTCAGTGAAGAATTAAAAATTACCAGTGCCTGGGTTCCTCTCCAGACCTTTAAACTGGAACTAATGTGTGGGGCTTAAGCATCCACTTTTAAAAATGTTTTCCAGTGATTCCAATGTGTAGCTATATTTCCCATCAGATTTCTCTGATTTCCTATGACCTACACTTTTTTCTATTTTGGTATCATGATTATTTTCAGGTTTCATTTCCCGTCTTAGGCTTTATGTCCCCTGGGGTAGGGACTTTGCCTTCTTCATTTCTGTATCTTTTTGGAACACATGAATTGGTCATCAGGAAAGGTCTCAATCACACATACGTTGTGTTCTGAGTCCTGGGTTCACAGGCTAACCCTAAAGTCTTTGTTCTCCACGAGGTCAGAGATTGCTTGTGATGAAGGGTGTGGTTAAGTCTGTAGTGCAGATGGTGGAGGGGACTTCATCCTGGTTTTAGGCATAGCATTGGAATTAAGAATTTTATGTCTATGTGGGTGAAGGGGCAGGGATGTGTAGGAAGACAGTTCTAATTAGGATGGAGAAATTATACCAGGAAGTAGAGGTAAAGCAAGTGAGAAGGATTAGTAAATAGAAGAAATGTGAACTTATCAAATAGGCTAGAGTAGATACCTAGAGATTCCTGATTAAGTGAATTAACTAGATTTTAGAAAGGTAAAGAGGCAGTCCTATGCAAGGAAGGTTTCAAAGTCTGGAGACAAGAAGTCAAGCAGCACTTTGAGAAGTGGTTGAGCTTTATGGGAATGGAGAGAAGTACACTATTGAGAGATGTGAAAAATAATGAACAGGGTTTCACAATGTGAAATTGTGTTTCTCATTTAAATCTGAGAAACAAATGAGCAGAGGCTGGAGATAATTTCGTCTAAAAGACAGTGGGGTACATGGAGCATAAAGGCCAGGGAGAAAGGGAACTGCAGGAATTAGTGCTGAGAAGCAGGAGTTTGGTGGAGGAAGGAGGAGATCCAGTCCCAGATACAGGCAAATAAGTCTCTTCCCTCTCCCAAGCATGGCAGTCAGCTCTGCAGAAAACAGAACAAGAGAAAAGGCCGTCATACCTGTCAGTCTTCCTGAAATACAGAAATGACATCATGGCTGCTATATTAGACTAATGCCATTATGGACGTCTTCTTGTTGAACGAGCTGTCATGGAAAGAAAAGAAAAGAAGGAATGGAGGTGATGTTATTTTCCGGGGGGGAGCCTTAGGAACAAGCATGTAACATGAGGTACTCTATAACTGTTTCTTCAAGGAATACATTATTTCTGTTGGAAAGTGGATGGGAGATGATTATATTCTTGCAGTTCTTTTCCCCTCTCACCATGTTTCTAGGTTGGTGATCAGTCCTCTGTCAATTCTCTACTGCACTCAGATATTTCAGAAAATTTTCAGATGTGAGAAAGGCTGATTGCTATTTTCTATGTCATTAGAACTTTAGACCTTTCCACCTTTTCATGGTTGCATCTTTTTCTCAGTGTCTCTGTGGTGGCAGCTGTGAATGAGACCCTGCCAGGTCTCCATGGCAGGGACCTGACTGAAAGAAGGCCCAGGTCAGTGCATTTCAAATACACCTCCTCCTTTGCACAGAAAGCTTCCTTCCCACAGGCTCCCAGCAAGGGCGTGAAAGCAAGCCTAGTTCTCTCAGGCTCTCTTTAACTTTAACGGGTGACTGGTTGGAGGATTTCCCATCAGCCTTCCAAAAACTCTCTTAGAACTGCATTGATACCTAAAACTTCTTTCTCTTTCTTTTACACAGGAGTCAGCTTTGCATAGGGGTCTGTGGGTTCTCCCATAGTGCTTTCATGCCTGCCCCACATTCCCTCACAGGTATCTTCCATGATAAATTATCTCATATGTCCAATCCCAAAATGGATGCATCTCAGTCGGTAAAGGTAACATACCAGGCTTGATTCTTTGCACTTAGCTTTTCTCATTTCTCTGCCACAAGCAGTCAGTAACCATGTCCTAGTGTTTTTGTGGTACCTCTTTTTCTATATATATACGGAAATAGGTACTGTTGAGGGGCACGTGCTATGTGTCAGGTCCTGTGCTAAATACTTTACCTGTACCTCATTTAATTCACACAGTAACCCTGTCAGGTAGACATTATTTCCATTTTGCCAATGAAAAGACACAAGCTTAGAGTAGTGTAAAATCTCTCCTGGTGTCATATGGCTAGTAATAGGTGGATCTGAGATTTGATTCTAGAACTATTTGACCTCAAGGCTAATGATGATGGTAGTAATAATAGCAGCTGACATTGGTTCGTCTGTGTGTGGCATCTTGTTTCATTGACTGGATGAAACCTTTAAAAGAATGGTATGACTCCCATGACGAGTTGATGGGTGCAGCAGACCAACATGGCACAAGTATACATATGTAACAAACCTGCACGTTATGCACATGTACCCTACAACTTAAAGTATAATAATAATAAATAAATTTTTAAAAAAATAAAAAATAAAAAAAAATAAAAAAAAAAGAATGGTATGAAGCAAGCTCTCTCATACTTCAGGGTATGAAAGAAGAGCAAACTAAACCCAAGCACAGTGATTGAAGGACAAAATACGGATTAGAGTGGATAAAAAGAAAATAGAGAATGGAAAAAGAATAGAGGAAATTAATGAAACCGAAGTTGATTCTTCAAAGTAAAAACAAAAAAATTGACGACCATTAAATAGACTGACTAAGAAAAAGAGAGAGAAGATTAAAATTACTAAAATCAGAAACGAAAATGGAGTCCGAGCATGGTCGGTCATCTTTTAATCGTGGAACTTTGGAAGGTCACAAAGGGAGGATTTCTTGAGGCCCGGTGTTTTGACCAGCATAGGTAACCTGGGGAGACCGTCCTTCTACAAAAAAATTTAAAAACCAATTAGCTGGGCATGGAGGTATGCATCTGTAGTCCTAGTGTCTTGGGAGGGTGAAGAAAGAGAATTTCTTGAGCCCAGGAGGTTAAGGATGCAGTAAGCCATAATCACACCACTGTATTTCAGCCAGGGCTGGCCTACAAAGTGAGAGCTTTCCTCTCTCTCTTAAAAAAAAAAAAAAAAAAAAATAGAAAAAGAAAAAAGAAAATGAAGTGAAGTGATTACTACGAATTCTAATAAAATAATGATTATGAAAGTATTGTAAAAAATTGTATGCCAATAAATTGGATAACCTAGATGAAATAGACAAATTCCTAGAAAAACACAAAAATATGAATAGAACTATAATCAGTAATAAGATTGAATCAATAAAAGCATTTGATGAAATTCAGTATTTTTTCGTAATAAAAACATTCTAACTAAGAATGGAAGGAAACCACCTCAACATAAAGGTAATGTGTGAAAAACTCAATCCTAACATCATACTCAACGGAGAAAGACTGAAAGCTTTCCCTGTATGAGCAGGAACAAGAGAAGGATGCTGCTTTTGACAATTCTATTCAATGTAGTATTGAAAGGTCTAGTCAGAAAAATTAGGCAAGAATTTAAGAAAAGACATTCAAATTGGAAGAAAGGAGTAAAATTATTTCTGTTCGCAGATAACTTGAACTTATATGTAGAAAATCCTAAAGATGGAACAAACCTATTAGAATTAATAAATGAATTCAGTAATGTTGCACAATACAAAATCAACATTCAAACATCAGTTGTATTTCATCACACTAAACATGAACAATCTGAAGGGCAATTAAGAAAAAAATTTTAATTTGTATTAATATCAAAAAGAATAAAATATTTAGGAATAAGTTTAACCAAAGAGGTGAAATGATTATACCTGAAATCCGTAAAATATTGCTTAATGTTGACATCAATAAAACGAGACATTTTGTTTTCATGAATTAGAAGACTCACTATTGTCAGGAGGACAATGCCACCCAAAATGAGCTGCAGATTCAATACAATTCCTATCAGAATCTCAGTGACATTTTTGCAGTAAAAGAAAAATCTGTCCTAAAATATATATTGAATCTTATGACTCTAAAGAGACAAACAACATTGAAGAGGAAGAATGAGGCTGGAGGACTCACACTTCCTGATGTCAGCATTTACTACAAAGCCCCAGTAACCAATACAGTGTGGTACTGGCATAAAGGAGGACTTAGAAATTAATGCAATAAAACAGAGAGCCCAGAAAGAAATACTTGCATATATGGCCAAATGATTTTCATCGAGTGTGCCAAGATCGTTCAATGGGGAAAGGACAGTGTTCTCACCGAATGATATTGGAAAAGCTGAATATCCCAGGGCAAGAATAAGTGGAACATTTACCTAACATCATATACAAAAATTAACCCACAATAGATCAAAGATCTAAATGTAAGAGCAAAATCTACGCAACTCTTAGAAGAAAACAGGAGAAAAAACTTCATGATATTGGATTTCACAATGATTTCTTGGTTGTAACAACAAAAGCATAGGCAACAAATAAAATGGATAAATTGGACTTCATAAAAATCAAAACCTTTTATATATTGAAGAACATTATCAAGAAAGTATAAAGGCAACCCATGAAATGAGAAAAATATTTGCAAATTGTAAGTACGATAAGAAATTAATTTCCAGAATACATGAAAAACTAGAAGTCAATAACAGCAAACATCCAAAAACCCAATTGAAAAATGAACAAAGAATTAAAATAGAGTTTTCTCCAAGGAAGATATGCAAATATCCAATAAGCCCATGCAGAGTTCCTCAGCGTCATGAATACGTAGAGATATGCAAATCAAAACCACAATGTGACACCACCTCACACACTTTAGGATGGCTTTGATAAACAACAATGACAGCAACATAAAACAACAAATGTTTTCAAATAAATGGAAAAATTGGAGCTCTAGTGCATTACTGATGGGAAAGGGAAATGTTATAGCCACTGTAAAAATGGTGTAGCTGTTTCTCAAAAAATTAAACAATAAATTACCATTCGATCCAGCAATTCCACTTCTGGACATACTGCCTATAGAATGGAAGGAAATTTGAACAAATATTTGCACATTGATGTTCAGAGAAGCATTACTCACAATAGCCAAAAAATGGAAACAACAGAAAAGTCCATTGAAAGGTAAGTGGGTAGGGAAATGAGGTATATCTATACATCAGAATGTTATTCAAGCTTAACAAAGAATAAAATTCCAGTAAATCATGCAAACTGGATGAACCTTGAAGACATTATGCTAACTGAAATAAGCCAGACACAAAAGGATAATTATTCTATAATTACATTTATAAAAGATAGAATAGCCAGTTATATAGAGACAGAAAGTAGAATGGTATGTGCTAAGGGATAGGGGGAGAAGAAGTGAGAGTTACTGTTTATAGGGTACAGAGGTTTAATATGGTAAAAGGAAAAAGTTCTGGAAATGGATAGTGTGATGCTTACACAACACTAAATTGCACACGTAGAAATAGTTAATGATAAGTCTTACATTAGGTATATATAAAGTGTCCTGGTAGTCTTACACTCTATAAATACACTCTTTTTTCATGGCCCCTTTCCTGCCATGCAGACCCCCAGAGGTGAATCTCCCTATTTATTCAAGAGTGCATCACTCGCTGTCCTCTGTGTTGTGTCCCACATGCAGTGCCCACAGCCTCATATAGCCGGTGACTTCAGAGCAAGGACACAGCTCAAAAGTCTTCCCTGAGGCTCCGTCTCTTCTTATGTCCCTGCAGCCTAGGCTTCACTTCAACTGGCAGCTCGATTTAGCCGAATTCAGGACAGTTCACCAGTGCTCTTTCTCCACATATGCTGGTCTCACCCCAGGTGGAGTCAGGCAGGGCCTGTCACCAGAGAAGCCAGAGCAGAGAAGGGAGCAGTCTGAGCTGCTCCTCCCTCATCCAAGGGGCTTCCTCCTCTCATTTGAGGGAAAAACGTGAGCTTGTTTCAAAGCCTCAGAGTAGGTAAAAGCAAACAAAGATGTGGCAGAAAGGGATGTGTTGGTGACAGCGAGAAGCAACGTGACCTTGAGGACTCTCCTTCTTGTCCCTCTATGAAGCCTCTTCCACCACATAGGGCTCAGAGCTGAAAAAGCCCCCTCCCTACCCTTGTCAGACTGGACACAAGGTCAGCCATGAGAAAACAGGAAAACAAGGAGAAGAGAGTCTGTGGAGACAATTTGGGAGGGTTCAAAAGGAGAATTTAGGATTTGCTTCTGCCCATGGGACACAGGCTGTGAATAAAAATGTTTTCCTGACTCTTCTCTGAAAGCCAGATAGACTCCACCTAAAACCCTATTGCCAATGATGCAGGGATCCACTTACCCACGACTGTGATCCTCCTGAATGTGGAACGTTCCCTGCCAGTGGCTGAGTTACGAACAGAGCAACCATAGAGCCCGCTATGCTCTGTAGTAATTTGGGGGATAGAGAGCTTTTGTCCTGACTGCAGAAACTTCCCATTAATTGTCCAAGAATACTCTGCCGGTGGGTTAGAGTCCACGAAGCAGGACAATTCGAGAGTATTTCCAGAATGGTAAAAGTTAAATGGAGAGAAAATCCTGGGGACTTGTGGACCATCTGGAGTAAAGAGAATAAAGCCACAGGAGATGTCATCCTAGGGAAGGGGATGCTCCTTGTCTCTTAAAGGAACACAGTGTCCCTCTGAGTCAAGACACAACCTCAAGGCCCAGCCAAACCCCTTCTGTGTTCACTGAAATGAGGCCTGAGGTATTCACCAGTTCCTGCCATCACAGGTTGTAGACCCCAAGTCTCCCATGACAAGAGCAGCCCCTCCCCTTCTATTCTTGGTTAAGGCTGTGCCTACCCAGGTTTCCCCAGGGCAGGGAGTCATGGCCTGCTTGGGTGTCCAGAAATAAAAGTGTCTGTATTTGGACTTGAGAGAGACTGAGATGCGTGGCCTCTGGTTGTTTGGATTTTAGCTGGTTGCCTGGCCCACAGAGGAACCAAAGATACAAAGGACATCCAGGGTGACTGGGTCACTGCAGATGCTACCAACTCGGTCCCATATTTCACATTTATAGGGTCCTTTGTCATTTCTTGTGACATTGGCTAGAATGAGGATCCTGTTTTTACCGGGTTGCTTTAGCCTGGGACTGACCGGGAGGCTCTGACCATTTACCCTCCACAAGTAGGTGTAGCCCTGAGTCTTAAGTTCACAAGTAAAGGCTACAACATTCTTATTTTCCATGGGGTTGAAGTTGTTGCTGGTGATGTAGGGCTTGGGCACCTCCGCTGTGTGGATAACAGAGAGAAGTTTGTCCTGTGTGACACCTTTGATTCCTCCACAGGCATCCTTCAATCAGAGTTGGCATCTCCCACTTCTCAGCCCACCCGAGTCCTTGAAAGTCAATAGCTGGTGTGTGTGTCACAAGACAGATGCATGATGATCTAAGGGCTCAAAGACTGTGAGGCCGCGTGCTCTGTCTTAGGGAAGCACAGACCTTCTCAAGTGTGAATTGATCAGCAGTGTTGGGTCATGGACAGACACATCAGTGGGAGTTACAGCCCCTGGTACCCCTCCCAGTCCCTCTCTAATGAACTGACTGGCTGGCTCACCTTGGGTTCCTTACCTGGAATGTGCAACTGCTGGGCCCCTTCCAAATTCCATCCTACTTTGCCCCCCTAGATGTGATTTCTCTGCAGCTTCCATTTCCAAGGACATTCTAGAGATGAGTAATAATGGAGACATCCCATTGTCCTGAAACCCTGAAGATACTGAGCAGCCTGGCCTGAGACTGGATGTTTCAGCAGAAAGAAGACAGGGAAGACCAGAGTCAAGCCTGGAGGTCAGTTCAGTCATCAGGCCGTGGAGGCACAAGGTGGGGCAGTTTTTTTGCGGGTGTTTCATGATGACTTACTTGAGCCAGTGACCTCCAAAGATAGAGCAGAGTGCAAGGAATGATCTAGAAAGAGTGAAGGGGACAGGCAAGAGCTGGTGTCTTTGGAACAGAACCATATTCCCTGTTCTGGGTCCTTTAAGTTTCCTCTCCTTCTGCAGAGGGCAGGTGAGGACTATGTGGATCTTTCCAGAAATACATGTGGATATTTGCAAATGCAGAACTGACTGGTGGAAAGGGTGGGAATGAACTGCTGGAAATCTGGTCCTCATGGACCATGTGTGTTTGATGGATATGAGACAAATTTGGGGACAATTTTTGCAAATATTTTCTTTCATGGGACCCTCTACTCTCTGATTCCATGGGTTTGACTACTCTAGGGACCTCATGTAAGTGGATTCCAGAGTGAATCTGAGAAGAGACTGGTGGTTGCCAGGAGCTGGGAGTGGGGAGAATCAGAAGTTGTTCATGTGTGTGCAGTTTCAGTTATGCCAGATGCGGAGGTTCTAGAGATCTGCTGTACAGCTCAATGCCTATAGTTCACACAGACTGAGTATTTCTTATGCATAAGATTTAGGATAAGAAGTGTTTTGGATTTCTGACATTTTTTCATTCTGAACTATTTGTCATATACTTACTGGTTTAGCATCCCAAATCTGAAAGATTCAAAATCTAAAATGCTCCAGTGAGCATTTCTTTTCAGCATCAGATTCGTACGTCAAAGTGGGAGATGATAGGCCAAATACATTCTTGCCCCCCCGCTTTTTTTTTTTCTGTCACCACGTTTCCAGCTTGGTGATTAGTTTTTGGGCAATTCCATACTGGCCATGCTGTGCTTGTATATTTTTGAAGGCTTTGGGATGTGAGAGAGGCTGATTGCTATTTTCTATGTCATCAAAATTTTTCACCTTTTCGTGGTTGCATCTTTTTCTCAGTGTCTCTGTTGTGGCAGTCATTAATAAGAGCCTGTCAGGTCAGATTTAATACAGATTTTTGTAATTCTGCAAACAATGTTACTGGGATTCTGGTAGTGGTTGCGTTGAATCTGCAGCTCACTTTGGTTAGCATTATCTTCCTAACAATATTGATTCTTCTAACCCGTGAGAATGAAATGTCTTTCCATATATTGATGTCGTCTTTAGTTTCTTTCAGTAATGTTTTGGAGTGTTCAGGGTATAACCCTTTGACCCTTTTGGTTAAACTTATTCCAAAATATTTTATTTCTCTTGATGTTAATGTGAATAGAAATTCTTTTCTTAATTTCCTTTCGGATTGTTCACTGTTAGTGTATAGTCTAAAGAATGAACTAGAAAGAGTGAAGGGGACAGGCAAAAGCTGGTGGTTTTGGAGCAGAAACTTATTCCCTGTCCTGGGTTTTTGATTTTCCCTCTCTCTTAGCAGAGGGCAGGTGGCTCTTCCCTGATAGCCAGATAGACTTCACTGGAAAACATGCTGCAAAAGCTCCAGGGATCCACTTACCAGGGACTATGATCCTCTTGATTATGTGATTTGTTCCACAAGTGGCTGAGTAATGGGTGAAACAGACATAGACCCCTGTATATGTTTTAGTGATTTGGGGGATAAAGAACACTTGTGCTGATTGCTGGAACTTCCCATCAATCAGGCAAGAAAGCTCTGCCAGTGGGTGAGAGTCTGTGAGGCAGGATAGCTTGGGGACTCCCCCTGTGTGCTAATAGGCGTATGAAGAAGAAATGGTGGGGTCGTCCAGGCCATCTGGAGCAAAGAGAATAAAGTCACAGCTGATGTTTTCAGAGGGAAGGGAAAATCCTGGTCTGTGGAAGGGCCACAGTGACCCTGTGAGCTAAGTCACAACACTGAAGTCCCAGCCAAATCCCTGCTGTGTTCACTCATCTGGAGCCTGAGACTTTCACCTGTTTCTCCCATCATAAGCTGTGGACCCTGAGTCTCCCATGACAGGAGCAACCTCTTCTCTCCCATTGTTGATCAAACCTAAGTCTACCCTTAGTAGTCATTGTCAGCTTTGATGTCCAGTGGTAAAGGTCTCTGTACTTGGACCTGAGAGGGACTGGGAGGCCTGGCCTCTAGCCATGTGTATTTGGGATGGCAGCCTGGCTCACAAAGGAACAGAAGATACTCACAGATGAGATTCAGGGTGACTGGGTCACTGCGGCTGGAACTCACTGGGTTCTTCATTTCACATTCATAGGGTCCTGCAATATCCTTTGTGACACCATATAGAATGAGGATCCTGTTGTTTTCGGACAGCTGCCACTGATAGGGAGGCTCTGACCATTTATCCACCACAGGTAGCTTACATCCTGAGTGTCAGGATCACAGGATAAGATCACAGTCTCCGTGCCCTCCCTGGGGTTTAACTTGCTGCTGGAGATGTATGGCTTGGGAGTCTCCACTGTGCAGATAACAGAGAGAAGATTGTCCTGTGTGGCACCTTTGATTCCTCCAAAGATATCTTTCTATCAGAGATGGCATTTCCCACTTCTCAGCCCACCCAAGTCCTTAAAAGCCCATGGCAAGTGTGTGTGTTACAAGACAGATGCATAGCAATCTGAGGGCTCAGAGACTGAGGCTGCCTTCTGTATGTGGGAGAAGCACAGACGTTCTCAAGTGTGAATTGAGCAGCAGCATTGGGTCATGGAAAGACACGGGACCAGCAGTCACAGTCCCTGGTGCCTCTCTGAGTCCTTCCTTTGTCTAACTGCCTGCCTGGCCCACCATGTGGTCCTCACCGGGAGCATACAGTGCTGGAATCTTCTTAGTTTCAGTTTTCTTTGCCCCCCAAGGTACGTTTTATCTGCAGCTTCCCTTTCAAGGACATCCTAGAGATGGATGATGGAACTTCCCATTGTCCTTAAACCCTTTGTGTACTGGGAAGCCTGGCCTGGACTGCATACTAAAGCATAAATAACACAGGGGAGACCAGAGTCAAGCCTGGGGGTCAGTTCAGTCATCAGGCAGTGGAGCCACAAGGTGGGGCAGTTTTCCCAGCTGTCTCATAGTGACTGATTGAGCCAGTGACCTCTAAAGATAGAGCAGAGTCCAAGGAATGACCTACAAAGAGTGAAGGGGACAGGCAAGAGCTGATAGCTTTGTACCAAGACCATGTTCCCTGTTCTGTGTTCATGATGTTCCCTTCCCCCTGTAGGGGACAGGTGATGACCATGTGGATCTTTCTAGAAATACATGTGGATGTTTGCAAATTCAGAACGGACTGGTGGAAAGGGCGAACATGAACAGATGATGGAAGTCTAGCCCTCACGCACCATTTGTGTTTGGTGGCTATTAGACCAATATTTGGGAAGAAGTCTTGCAGATACTTTCTCTCATTAGACATTCTACTCTCTGATTCTATGAGTTTCACTACTCTACACATCTCATCTCAGTGGATTCCAGAATGAATCAGAGAGTAGAATAGTGGTTTCCAGGAGCTGGATTTGGGAGAATAGGGCATTGTTCCGGGGGTGTGCGCTTTCAGTTATGCAGGATGAGGAGGATCTAGAGATCTCCTGTACAGTTTCATACCTATAGTTCATGCAGACAAAGTGTTCCTTATGCAGAAAGCTTAAAACCAGGTGTTTTGGATTTCTAACTTTTTTTTTTTTTATCTTGGAATATTTGCAGTAGATGTACTGGGTTAGCATCCCAAATCTGAAAAATTTAAAATCCAAAATCCTCCAGAGAGCACTTCTTTTTAGCATCACATCAGTGGTCAGAAGTGTTGGATTTGGGAGCATTTCAGATTTTGAATTTCCGGATTCGGGATGCTCAATTTGTAATACTGTAATTTTCCCGTAATAAGTTGTCAGGAGTTTAGACATCATGTTATGTTCTTTCCCTAGTAACAAAAGCAAAAAATATTTGGAGGAGACATTAAAATGTTGTCATAAGAGGAAATTTTTACTGATGGTCCAAACATCTAATATCAATTGCTATTAGTAGTATGTCTCATGATACCCAATTAAGGTTTAGGTGTGGGGTGAATTCCAGCAGGATCACATTATGCTCAAAGAAAGATGCCAAACCTGATTTGAAATTAGCAAGTCCTCCAGAAGTCTCTAGGAAGTGACTGGAGAATATGAGCTTCATGGTAGGTTGAGGATGGAGTTACGAGTGAAACGGGTGAAATCAGCCCGGGGGCTTTGGAGACTGCAGGCCTGTCCAGCCTCTGACACCTTGGTGAGTCAGTGCAAAGATTACAACAGTGACAGCAAACTAGCATGGCTGACTCCATCTGGCATCTAGTCTCAGGCTGGCTGTCCTCACTCATTCCTGGACATAGGCCAGGCTAACCATGGAAGGAATTTAGTTTATGGTTTAACTTTGAAGAAACAATGATAATAGTTCCTCCATAACACTAATACCCTTATTTTGCCCAGGGATTGCTTTTTTAAATCGGATGAAAAACCATGAGACTAAGATTATTGGAGAGCAGTGAATTCTGCTAAAATGTAGGCACAGTTTCTATAACCCCTTACTGCTCAAATATCATTTGGCCAGAGCGTACAGAATTTGTAACTAATTGCTGCTATAGATAACATCACTATTGTAGAACCTGAGATTGGTCTTTTGAGATGTTTCTCATTCTTTGCATTCTGGCAGCCGGCTGATCTCATCCATACCCATGACTTATGGCTCAGCCAAGCACTGGTCCCCACCTAGAGTCAGATTCAAGCACAAACAGATCATTTCCTTCCGCCCGCATGATTCCATCCCCAAACAATCAGCAGTACCCATTTTGTAGTCCTGTGCCCCTGAAACTATCCTTGAAAATCTATAACCCCTGATCCACTAGGGAGGCTGATTTGAATAATAATAAACCTCCATACTCCTGTTTGGCAGACTTGGAGTCATTAAAATTTTTCTTTACTGCAAGTCACCATCGGGATAAATTGGTTTTGTTTGTGCAGGAGGCCAGAAGAACTTGTCTGGGAATTATAAGAGTGGATGGAGGAGCTGCCTATCCCTGTCCCACGGTCTTGTCCACAAAACAGCCTCACAAAGGGAAACAGCCCTAGATGGGGATACAGTGGAAGCTTATTCTCTTAGTGACCTGGGGACATTGGCTCGAGATGAAGCCTGGCAGGAGTGGCAACTCCAGGTGATTTCTGTGTCTTTCCTATTTCCTGGGAGGTGGACCAGGCCACAGTGTTAGCAGGAAGGGAACAGAACAGTCAGCCTAGTTAGAGAGAGTGTCTGGGGAAGGCCTAGGGGTGGAGGAAGAAGCTGTGCAGGACAGGGCTTGCCAGTTAGAATAAAGTGGGAGGAATTTGAGGGACACAGAGAAGCAGAGAGAGGCAGAGGCAGCATGGCAGTGAACAGTGGGGCCTACAGTGACTTCAGAGACCCCAGGGACCAGGTGCCCCCATTTCCACAGTCCAGGACCAGGGAGCCCTCAAAAGCCTCTAGTGGCCAAAGAGCTTCAGAGTTACACATGAGGTGGGATGGCTTTAGGGACAAGAGGTAGTGGGGGGATGAAACATGGGTGTCCGCCTCTGACGGACAAGGGACAGGTGTGGCTAGAACTTCCTAGGATTCTGCATTCAAGATCCAGTCTCTAAAGAGGTTATGGATCATTCATTTCTTCATTCAATTCCTTCATTTGTTATGTAAGAGCACCTGAGGGTGTGTCTCTCACTGGGTATATGCTGGTGCAGGGTGTGGGTGGGGAAAACAAACAAGGTCCTCTCTTTTATCCTGTCATGCCAGTGACATGGACACTTTGGGAAATGCAGGATTTCAGGTTCAGAGATAGGGGTTAAGATCTGAGGGGGAGGCCTGAACATTTTTTGCACTGACTCTGACAGTTGAGGCAGGTGATTTAGTTCTGGAGTGCAGACTAATCAGCTGACCATTTGCTCTCACTCCTCTGAGGTTTGGATGCCTAAGAAGAGAAAATTTGAGCCAAAACATAAGCCATCACTTCTGGTGGAGGAGAGGATGGGCCTGTGACTACAGACAGACTTCGTGTGACCCTGATCTGCCTTTTGTGTTTGTGTGACTCTCGTTCAGTGACTGTGACTTCCTGTGCCTCAGTTTTCTCTCAGTCAAATAAGCTAAATGGCAAATGGACTGTGGCTTTTCATGCTATCTGTGAATACATTGTAAATTCTTCACAGTCACCTGACCTAATGCTTGGCACAGTGGAGGTGTTCACACAAACAGCATTTATTACTATTCACTTCCATGAGAGAGCACCTTTAGGTCAGATCCCTGTGGACAAGCTGCTGCCAGGTACATTTTCTCTCTTCTGTTTCTGCTTCTGGGGACATTAGAGTTTCTATGGAGTGTCCTAAGCCTCGCAAGGCAGTTGGCCTATGGCCTACAAAGCTTCTCTTTCTGTCCTCTCCACTCTGAGTCTCAGGTGAAGAAAGTTCTGTCCTTGCCCAGATGAGGCTCTGAGGGCTGAGCCCTGGCTGGTGAGCAGCTCCAGGAGACACAGTCCTCAGACAGCTGGTAAATCCTTGGTCCCAGTAAGCCCTGCCACAACCCAGCCGTGGCACAGGCTCCTCAGCTTTATCTGGAGTAAGGATTTAGGGACAGAGGTCTGGAGTTGAGGCTTCTTGGGCTAAGCTTCTCTGAGAGTATCTCTGGGGGCCTCTTAGGCAAAGCCCTGCTCAGTTTTCCAGGGTCTTTCTCAGGGTCAAGTTTATGAAGAGGGCATGAGGTGCTTGGCTGAGGCTGATCTTCTCCTGCTGAGCACTGCCCCCCCCCCCCCATCAGACTGTCCTTCCTGTGCAGCCAGTGTCTTCAGGGTCTGGAGGCAGGAAAGCAATTCTGATCTGTTGAAGTTTGTCTCCTCTGTGTGTGTCCTGCACTAAATGCCAAAACCCCAATATGGGACATAACGCAGAGAGGGACACAGGTACAGTCCAGGCCTGACAATCCTGTGTGTGCAAAGTAGAAGTGACCCCGCCCCCCAACACCCAGGGATCATGTGGAATCACTCACGGTATAAGGTGAAATGTACAGTTACTCCTTTAGTCTCCTCCATTCGATTCATGATTTTTACGGTGTAGGATCCTGTGTCCTGCTTGGTAACATTCCGGATCAGCAGGGATCCATTGGAATATAGCGTTTCTCGTCCACTGTATGCATACCCAAATATAATTCTTTCAGGGTCTATTGTATGTGATGTAATGAATTGGTGGAAGTCCATTATTTGCCCTTTGTACCAGACATAGGCAGCAACTTTCTGGGGCAAATTGCGGACAAGTAGAAGAACATCCTTCCCCTCGGAAACTTTGGTTGGCTGAGCTTCAATCATGACTTGGGCAGTGGTGGACGGGTTCCAGAAGATTAAAAATGATGCTAGGAGGTGGAGAGAGCATCAGTCAATATTGAGACCTAAGTATTGGGGTGAAAAGATGGGGCCCTGGGTCCTGAGACAATCTCTTCAATCATCAGCCTTGAAGAAACAGACACACACAAGCATACACACATACACACACACACCCCTTTTGTGTGTGTGTGTGATTGTGTGTTTGTGTCCTACTGTTCTACTGGGTCAAGGTCAGCGGCAAGACCCCCATTCCTTCAACCCTTTTGACCTCGGCATTTTTCTTTTTGGAATCCTCTACCCCAGAGGTCTGCACAGCTCCCTCCACACTGCCCTCAGGTTCTGCTCACATCAGGGCATCCTTAGACTTCTTTCCTGACACCTCCTTCAGAGACCCTGGATCTTCCCTTTCTGGTCTTTCCCTGCTCTGCTCCCTCCAGAGCTCTTGTCAACACCTGACCTCACATTCCAGATCTCTTTGCATGTCTGCCTTCCTGCCCATGAGAGCATGAGCTCCGTGAGGACAGGGACGTTTGTGATCTGGGTTGCACCCCAGTGCCTGGGACAGGCTGCAGACTCCAGTAGATGTGAGAGTTCCAAGGACCCTTCATGCCTGGGGTGTTTTTATTTTCTTTACCCAATGGTTGAGATTTTTTGCTAAGGACAGTGTTTCATGCCCTGCTTATATTTTCATTTGAAGTGTCATCTCATAATAGTTATTATTATCATTTTTCAAAATATGGTGACCAGTGATGATTAACCAGGAAAGGAGAACACTTGAGATTTTCCTACCTCTTACCAATTCCAGTTCAATGCGATTTTCCTGTTTTGACCCCTGTCCCTCTGTGGCATATTTTCCCCTATCCAGGTTCCAACAGAGCCTTTTTTCCTCTTTTTTTTTTTTTTTTTTTTTTTGAGACAGAGTCTCATACTATCGCCCAGGCTGGCATGCAGCGGCACAATCTCCGCTCACTGCAACCTCTGCCTCCCGGGTTCATACAATTCTCCTGCCTCAGCCTCTCAAGTAGCTAGGATTACAGGAGCACACCACCACACCTGGCTAATTTGTTGTATTTTTAGTAGAGACGGGGCTGCACTTTGTTGACCAGACTGGCTCCTGACTTCATGATCCACCCACCTCAGCCTCTTAAAGTGCTGACTTTTATTTTTTAGAACGCCATCCTCTCCAGCAAACCCCATCCAATCATTCTGCTTCCTCCTCCTGTCCTCTCCCAGGAAGTTCTCTCCTCACCTGTGAGCAGGAGCTCCTTCCAGGTGATGTGCAATGTGCAGGGAGGGGCTGAGAGGCGCCCCATGGCCTGTGCTGCCTGCTTGTTCTCCTCTGTGGAGATGAGTCTGGGATCCAGAAACTTTCTGAGCACGGCTGTCAGCTGTGCTGTCCTCCCTCCTTCTGTGCTGAGCCTCTTCCTGGGGCAGGAGCACTTCTCAAACTCATGGGCGGCGTCTGTGCCCAGGACACCTCTCTGTCCCCTCCCCTCTCAGTCCTGCCTCCTGTCCCTCCTTCTCTTTTTCCTTTTGTCTGTGTGTCAGGTCCCTGGGAATTGTGGAGGCCTCTGCCTTTTTCAGCAGTGATTCGGTCACCAAATCTCGGCACACAGTATGTGCAGAAACACAAACACACACAAAAAAGAGACACACACAGACACACACAGTCACACACATACCCTGTAGGTTGGGCAAGCACAGTCCTGGGCCTCAGCCTCCTGCTGTCCCCATGGCTCTGGGTCGGGGTGCACATTCACACCCTTTGCCCTCTTTCATCCCCATCTGGCTCTCCCCTTCAGTGCAGGAGGCTGGAGCTGCACCAGGTCCCTATCACAGGGACACCCCATTGTGCTGTGGGTGAGCTGTGTGTCACTGATGAGAGGGACCCTTCCTTTCTCTAATTGTGTCTAGCTTGGCTGCAGCTTCCAAGGATGGACATTCAGGACCTGGGTGACCCACAGGAAACTGTCCTTCCTGGAGGTGTGCAGGGTGAATCTCTCATGCCTCTTGGGAGGAGAGGCCTGTGGTGGTTGCTCAGGGGGGACTGTGAGTCCCATGGTAAAAGGGACAGTTCTCAGTCACTCTATTGCACCCTGGGGTCTGGTGGCTGAGCTGGGGCTCAGGGTTTCTCATTTCTTCCTGACCATCTTTGGTGTCCTCTCTTCTCTGCCCAGCTGATTGTACTGTGGTCACCACACCTTCCCCGTGGTGGTGCAGGAGGAAGTGGGGAGTTACCCAGGAACCCCGTGGAACATGGCTCGTTGAGGTACAGGAAGGGGAGCCTGGGACAGAGCAGGGGCTCAGAGCTGGAGAGATTCATCCCGACTTACTCCGTGGTCGTGGTGGGCTCAGCCCTCCATGTGCTGACATACCCAGGAGTCTGTCCTGAGGGTTTTCACCCGGCCAAAATGCTCTCTGTAGAGGAGGAACAGGCAGTCGCCAGAGAGCCTGTCTGGAGGGACCTTGCTCATACCTGAGAAGGCGGGTGGGGGTGAGATGTGTTCTCAGAACAAAGAGCAATAATACCCCCTTCTCCCGGCAAGGACACAGGAGAGGTCTGTCTCCCCAAGGGACAGCCGGGGGTAGGTGGCCACATCCTATGTGGTGCCTGTGTTTGACCATCTCATGCGCTCTGAGCCCCCACGGGGTACAGCAGGCAGGCAGGTCATAGGGTGCCTCACTGATTCCCGGGGAGGCTGTGGGCCCTCAGGCAGCCAGTGTTCTGTGGCAGCGCTAGGCTTGGCCTGGGATGCCCCACAGAACAGGATAGATGGAACAGAGGCGGGCATTTAGGGAGCAGTGACAGAAAGAGTTGATGAGGATGGAGGGAGGTCACGAGGAGAAAGGGCGCAGTGTGGCGTCCCGTGCACCAGCGCTGCCCTGGGAGATGTCTGTTTAACTGAGCCCAGGGAAGGAGCAAGTGTGTGGCGCAGGAGCTGCCTGCAGAGGGAGTGGTGTTAGGTTGGCGGCCGCCAGGTCAGGGAGGAGCTGACAGAGTCCGTGTGGGGAACATGGAGGACGTTGAGGACTTGGGCCGAGGTGACCCTGGTGAGGGAGGACCCTGCTTGGCTAAGGGTTCTGCTGAGGGAGGTCCGCATCTCCTGGGAAGGTTCCAGGCTGGAGGGACTCTGCCGCCCTCTGGTGGACTGGAAGGGAAGTGTGCGTGGCCGAAGTCCCAGGCCAGGCTGCGTGTTTCATTCCACAAGGATCTGCACGTTTCAAACGAGGTCACACATATGCTATGTTACAGGTCCATCACCTTCCAGTCCTGTGAGTCCCAGTATCTGTGGCTCTACGTTCACTGTTCTCCCTCTTTCACGATCGGATGTCCCGAACGCAGATTTTTGTCACCTTCTGTGAGTTTGTGTTTGTGTGCAGTAGGCGGTACTGTGTATACCCTGGGGGCAGTGATGTCTGGGGCTGAGCACTGCACATGGGCTTGGGAACAGAAGACGGAGCGGCAGGGCGGGAGGATCAATGCCAGGGGAGTAGGGACAAGTCCTTTTCATTTTCTCACTCCCAGGGACCAGAACCCAGGATTCTGACTCCAGGGCACAGTACCACACCCTGCTGGTGTCCCTGGATGTCATGAGTGCTCATAGTGTCATGTTGCCTTGGCATTCATTTTTTAAAGTGTAAGTTTATTTGCCTCACATCAGAGGCAGGCCTTGCTCACCATGGCAGTTTTCAATACTGTATCTGGTTCAAGTGGCTGCAGTTGGTGGCCAGCGATAAAATCTAAGAGGCATCTCTCCTGCTTGGTGTGCTGGGCTCCTCTCTCTCCATCTACTTTCTTTAAACTGATAAATCTGACATTTACCCTCACATTTAAAGTGACCACTTCTCAGTCACAGCATGATCTCCTTGTACCAGTGTTTGCTACTTGCTTTAAACACATCCATTAAAGCTCCTTGCTGGAAACCTGTCAGACAACACCTGGACTTACTAAAATCATTGGCTTACTGGTTTCTTCTCTCCTTCCTGCCTGGGCTCGCTGACCTCTGTATCTGTGGTCTCCAGGTGTGTCGAGTGCTCCCCAGTGTCTGTAAGTAGTAAAAACACTTACACTTTCACATTGTGGTTCTATCATTATAGCCTCACATGCCATCCAGGGCCTGACATCGAGGCTGCCTTATGGGATCTGTCCTCATTGAACCCCTGCTGGAGCTGTTGTTTTGGGACCTACAGTTCTTCTGGGGACCGGAGCTTCCAGCTAACTTGATTGAAAAAGTGGTAAGTTTCATGGAAAACACTGGGTCAGATGATGTATTCATGGACTTCAGCTGCCATAACAAACACCTTAGCCTGGGTGAATTAAATAATAGAAATCGATTTTGCACAGTTCTGTGAATAATATGCTTTCTTAACCACTTTAAAATGTGCAATCAAGTGGAATTCACCACATACACAGTGTTAAGTTACCATCACCACTATTTTTCCTAGAAAACTTTTATCATTTTAAACTGAAACTTTGTACCTTTGAAGCTATAATAACTCCCTGTATTGTCCACCCTAGACCTTGATCATCTCTACTCTGTCTCTGTAAATTTGCCTATTCTTGATGTTTCATATAAATGGAATTATATATATATGTTATTTAGTTTCTGACATATTTCACTTAGCATAATGTTTCCAAAGTCCATGCATCTTCCAGTGGATATCAGAGCTTCATTCCTCTTTATGGCAGATTAACATTCTCTTATATGTGTGACCACATTTGTTTATTCATGTGCTGATGAACACTTGGATTGTTTTCATATTTTATCTTTTGTGAGTAATGCCACAATCGACATTCCCGTGCGAGTACCTGTTTCAGTCCCTGGATTCAATTCTTTGGGTATATACATAGGAATGGATGCCGTTTCACATGAGAATTCTATGATTAGCTTCTTGAGGAACAGCACAACAGTTTCTCCCTGTGGCTATACCTTTTTATAATCTCACCAGCAATGTATGAGGATTCCAAATTCTACATAATGCTTTCAATTGTTATTTAACATTTGAAAAGAATGGTAGCCATATTTGTAGGTGTAGTGTGGGATCTCATTGTGGCTTTGACTTTGTATTTTCCTAATGACTAATGCACTTGAGTTTCTTTTCATGTCCCTCTTGATGATCTGCATATCTTCTTTGAAGAAATGTCTATTTGCGTCCTTTGTCCCCTTACATAAATTGCTGGTTTGCCTTTTCGTTATCAAGTTGTGGCAGTTCTTTATATATTCTGGGCGTCAAACCATTGTCTTTGTGATTTGCAGCTATTATGTCTCATTCTGTGTTTGGTCTTTTTATTTTCTTGATAATATCCTTTGATGCACAAAAGTCTTGCATCTTTAGCCCAATTTATCTATTTTTCCTTTTTGTTTCTCACACATTTGGGTCATACCTAAGACTCTGTTGCACATTTGAGGTCATTAAGTTTCAACCCTATGTCTTTTTCTAAGATGTTTTTATGGTTATAGATCTTATAATTAACTCACTCATCCATTTTTAGATAATTGTTTGATATGGTTGGAAGCATAGTTCTCTAAGTTTATTGCTTTGCATGTGGTTATCTAGTTGTTTCTGCACCATTATTTGAGAGGATAATTGTTCCTCCATTAAATTATCTTGACATCCTTATTCAAGAGAAATGAACTATAAGGGTGAGGGTTTACTTGTGGACTCTCAATTCTATCCCTTTGGTCCCTATTTGTATTCTCATGCCAGCAGCTTCTGTTTTTAGTACTTGTAATTTTTTGTGAGTTTTCAAATAAGAAAGTTCAAGTTCTGCAATTTATTTTGGCAAAATTGTTTTGGCTCTTTCAGGGGTACTTTTTTAAAAGCAAGGAGGTCAATGTTTTGCAATTGAAAAGCTTTTTCTGTCGTATTTCAGGGAGGAATTTTGCAGTCTAGGCATCTTTTCAGGAACTTTATCACAAGTAGGCAAATTATCTCCACTTCCTTTGCTGAAGTACTGGGTTGAAATGTGTGTTGCCTCCCGTTGAGGAATTGAGAGACCCTGGAAGCACTTGCTTATGTGGTGAGAGACAGTGAGCTCCTTAATGAGGGGCACAGAAGACATTGCTTTGGGACACAATGTTGTCAGGGGAGCTGTGTGCCTCTCTAATTCTCTATTTGTTTGTGCAGTTTAGATCTCTGCTGGACACACTAGATATTGAAATCTTTGTTCATTCTCTTGGTTCTGGTTTGGCTGACCTGTCAGCTGGAGCTGGAGGACATGCCTGGAAGGGGAGTGAACCCCATGGGAAAGAACAGGGTTCAGCAGAGTGAAAGCAGCTGGGACCCAGAGAAGCCAGTGAGGTCTGACTCTTAAAAGCCAAAGACCAGCAGGTGGTGTCCTCAGGGGCAAGTGGACTGCACAGGTACCCATTCAAGTGAACTGGAAAAAGGTAAGAGGCTTTGGATATTCCATTTTCTCTCTCAACTCTTCAGCAGGAGATTTAGGCCCTGGGCTGGTACTGTCCTGCAGCAGGGGCAGGGTGGACAGAAATGGCTGTATATCAGGCCTACGTCCATGTCATCCTCTCAGGCATTGCCCCTGAAGATGGAGAATTTTGTTCAGAGTCCCAGCCTGGGCACATGGGAGGAACCACCTTATTAAAATTAATTTAAGAAAACAGTATGCATGCTTTATTCTTCTAGAATAATTATTAATGTCATGTTTTACAATATATCTCTTAAAGGAATGGTGAGAATCATCTACATAATGTATGTTTTAGGTGGTCTTTTCTATAATTGCAGCTTTCACATGTTCTTATAGAATCCATTTCCTTTGGGAACACACAGGCAGTATCTCTGTGTTGATTTCTAGTGGGAAATCTTTATGCAGGGTGGAGAGAGTCACATTTCCTAATGAGAGATGGAAAGCATCTGATTACCCGAAAAAGTGTCCAAATTCTGCTGGTATGATCATGGTGCTGCAGGTAGAGGTCAGTTTAAGGAGGATTCAGGCAAAGCAATTTTGAGTCTTTTTTATTGTTTTTGTTTCTTTGTTTGTTTGTTGTTTTGTGTTTTTCTTTTTTACAAAACCATGGGCAGAAGCCACCACCTGGACCCACCTCATGTTGGAATGGATGAGGGACAGAAATGGAGCTCAGTAAATTGAGAATGAAATTCAGGAGTGGGGAAGAGGTTTCACAGGTCAACGGGTGTGAGAGGTGAAAGGTTAAATGATGAGAATGTTCGAAACATCTTCTTTCTCCATAATAAGAGAGCATTTATGCCCCTGAGTCAGACAGTGTCCAGGCCAGGGGGAGCAGGATGTTGTCAGCTCTCCTGGGCAAAAGTGAGACTCCAGCAGTGTCCAGTTGCCTCATCCAGTTTGGGATTTATTCCTATTTTTAAAATGATCCAACAGTATACAATTTTGAAAATATACAAAAATCTCTATGCTACCATTCACAGATAGACAAGATGGCCCTAAGATGGTGAGAGAATCAGAATGGGGTTTGGGTTTACATTGTGTATTTTTTTCTCCCAATATCTACAGAATTCCCTACATCAATTTTTTAATGTAACCCAGTGGGTGTCATTCCTTTTCACAGTTACAGACATTTACAGTTTACGGTTAAAACCCTTGGAAAAACCACACTTTTTCTGCTGTGAGGAACAGGCAGCCATGTGGCATCACCTCTAAACATGCCTTCTGGGACATCAAATTGCTGATTAAGTAAAAGTCATTTCAGTAGATATTGAAGACCTCCATTTTACCCCTCTCACACTTGTAATTCTTCTACCAAGAGGTGATGGATTTTAGGGGTGATTTGCTTTTATAGATTAGTGGAGTTTAATGCTTCTGCCAGGGGAAAATTTTTCATTGGGAAAAGCATTTGGCGAAGTCTGGAGACATTGCTGGTTGTCAGAGCTCGGGGAGGGAGTCCTGCTGGCCTTGAGTGGGTAGAGTCCTCAGATAGTATTGAACTTTCTAGAGTTCACAGAGCCCCACCAGCATGACCACTACAAAGTTCAATGCTGAGGAGGAGTGGAGAGCCCTCATGTGCCTTCCCTAGCTTCCCTGGAGCTTTTACCTTCTCTTTCCATCAGTCTCTCCCACTGTCTCACCTCAGTTTTCTCCTTGAACCTTAATGCCCTCCACTTCAACTTTCCCATTGTTTAAGAGGTGCCATAATCTCTTGACTCCCTGGCCCCTTTCTGATCCTTAGTAGGGTGTCCTCTAGAGGGGATTCTCACCTTTCCTGGAGCTTCCCAGGATCCAGATGCCCCTGCCCTGTGTGGGAACCAGAGATATGACCGTGTTCCTGTGTCTCTAAAGGTCCTGTCACTCAAGACTTTTGTGTGAGAGCAGCTGAGGTGATATTACCCTCCCCTACTTTTCTTGGAACATAAAAATATGTACAAACCTTGGAGAGTAAAATGTCTTAATGCTTGTCAAAATTTTAAAAAATACATATTTTTGCCTCCCAAACTTTACTGGGAAAAATTTATCACACTACGAGTCATGAAAAATGACACCTAATCAGGGTTATTCACTGTATTGTTTGTTTAACAGCAAAATGTTGGGAACAACCTAGACTTTCACCAGCACGATGCTAGTTAAACAGATTACCTTATATCTGCACAATAGAATATGATTCAGCAGCATAAAAAGTATAGAATCTGTCAGCTATTCATATGGAAACACCTCCATGTTCTATTTTAATTATAGCATCTAAACATCACAGAATAAGATGCAGATTTTGTACTACATCTGACCTTAGAACATTATTTTTACTTTTTTTTTTTTTTTTAATTTAAAGAGTGAATGTCTCACTCTCACACCCAGGCTGAAGTGCAGTGGTGATTCATGATTGACTGCAGCCTCATCCTTGTGAGCTCAAGCGATCCTCCTGCCTCAGCCTCCTGAGTAGCTGGAATAACAGGCACATGCCCCCATGCTTATCTAATTTTTTTGTGATTGTTTCTGGAGAGGTGGGGTTTCACCCAGGCTGGTGAAATCCCAGGCTCTTCTCAAACTTCTGGGCCCAAGTGATCTGCCCATTTTCACTCCCAAAATGCTGGAATTACAAGCGAGTGTCACCACACCTGATTCTGCCTTTTCTTTTTTTAATTGGACTGCAGTCTACTCACGCATCTCTTTCCCCATCAGGTGATTTCTATTTCTCCTCAATGTCTCAACCATATGTCCATGCCAAAATCCAGATGGATTTGCTTTTGTTTAGAATTAGTTGTTTTGTTTTGTTTTTTTAAGAGAAGCCTTGGGAATGGTCTCCAGGCTGATTTTCAGGATTCTAATCTTCACTGTCTAAGCCATATGTTTCCATTTCCAGATATTGATTACAGTCACTTGTAGAGCATTTAAACCCTAATGACTTAATTAAATGACTGTACCATCCCTTAAGCCTATCTGATTTGGCTGATGTGTGGTGTAGCCCAGGAATTGGTTGTTTAAAAATGCTTTCAAGGAAAAGGGTCATTTTGCAGTGGAGGAACTTTAACCCAGTGATCAACACCCAGGAATTGGTTGTTTAAAAATGCTTTCAAGGAAAAGGGTCATTTTGCAGTGAAGGAACTTTAATCCAGTGATCAAAGTTAATGTCTCCAGTAGTCAAAGATAAGGACATATTAGGGCATTCTAATACAATGGATGGAGAAGGTGCAGCATCATCCCTGTGGTATTCTTCTACAAACTGTATAACCTGAGTTTAATCATGAGAAAATATTAGAAAAGTCCAAAATGAGTGTCTGCTGCAAAATAAGTAACCAATATTCTTCAAAATTGTGAAGCTCTTAAAGGTAAATCCTAACTTCCCCAGATTAAAGAAGACTGAAAGAACAGTACAATGAAGAGCAATATGTGATACTAGATTGGATCCTGGTTCAGAAAAAGGACATTAGTCAGAACATAGAGGGGATTTGGATAAGGTCTGTACAGGCATTCATTTTACAGTGTTAATAATCATTTATTGATTTTGATTATTCGGTGCATATCTATAAAGTTAATATTTGGGGAAGTTGAATGAAAAGCATAGGAGGACTTTGCCTATTTTTGGAACATTTTAGAAGGTCTGAAATTATTTCAAAATTAAACATGAAAAGGAAAGAAAAGAAATATAGATCTTCTAGATATTTCTATTAAGTGTCCAAAGTTGAAGATCATTTCCCAACTTCTCTTGCCTACTGCTGGTCACAGTAATCTTCCTGGAAATGCTGTTTGTCATGTTTGTGACCTTCTCAAAGCTTTCCAGTGACTTCTCTTAAATGTGGGATGAAGTTCCCATTACGTAGGCTGCCATTCAATGTCCTCATAGCATGGCCCTAATCTCCCCTTTTTTTTTTTTTATCCGTGTTGAAAGACCTGACCAACATTTTACTTTATAATGGCCAAACTTGTTCCAATTTTTTCATGCTTCTCTGATGCCCTTTCCTGTCTTCTGAACTTTGGGACTTCAGTCAAGGTGGTGGGAAATATTTTAGAAGAAAAATTATACAGTTATAGGAAATAGTCACAAATCTTCTTGGAAGCTGGGAGTTTGCATAGCTTCAGTAAAAGGTTTGGCTGAAGGCAGCTGAATTATCTTAAAAGCTTAGGGCATAGATACACAAGGATGTAGAGGAGTTTATCTAAATAGCTTGTTTACTCAGGCGGTCCTAAAGCCAACATTTAATCTTATGCTGGGGGAACTACTCTTGGGGAGGTCGGCAATGTCAATTATCTTCTAGTGGTGTTTACTCAAGATCTGTGTTATTTAATCTGTACTAAATAAATGCGAATTTCACTGGCAGATCAGGGCCACTGCTGTTAACTCTTTACTGGGCCCTTCTAGGTATCCGTGAGTTACTTGGCCACCTAGTCTACTCTTTCACTGGGTATTAGTGTCTGAGTGTATTTGTTCATCCATTGCTGGGTCAGGGTCTGCCGGTTGGACCCAGACAGTTGGTGCCCAGGTCTGAGGTATAGGGGCAAATAATCACAACAGGAGCTTTGAAAACTAAGGAGAAGACTGTGTGGTTGGTAAGCCAGTAAGTCGATAAGTCAGTAACTCCGTAGGTCATCGGTGCCTGCTTGGGATCTCCAATTTCGAGGGAATTGTTCAGGGTAGGCTTTTATCACGGGACAACAGTTATCAGCACAACAGGAGCAGTATCTAAAAGTATTCAAACAGCTGCTTAAAGCCACTGGAGCCTTGGTTTTGCAGGCTCAAGTAAGGGACCTAATGCACATTGTATCACTTAACCCATGGTTCCCGAAAGAAGGTAACCTAGACATAGACCTTTGGGAACAAGTGGGGAGAAATATTTTGGTTTTGTTCTCTTTTCTTTTCTTTTGAGATAGACACAAGAAACAGAAAAGGGGGAGATGTGACAGTTGAGTCAGGGTGGTGGAAACGATTTTAGAGGAAAAATTATAAAGATAGTTATAGGAAATAGTCACAAACCTTCCTGGAAGGCCGGGGAAGTTGCATAGCTTCAGTAAAAGATTTGGCTGAAGGCAGCTGAATTCTCTTAAAAAGTGTAAATACAAATGATTGTAGAGGAGTTTACTCAGGTGGTCTTAAGAACAACCTTTGATTATCTACGGCTGTATGATTGCTCTCTACTCAGAAGGTCGGTAATGTCAATTACGCTCTAGTGGTCATATGTCCTTGAGGACTTGATATGCGACCAAGTCGGAGTACTCACTCTTGGTCTCCACCATCAGGGGGAGGAATCATTTTTGAGTCACATTAGGTGACCAGCCTTAACATGGCTGAGAACCTGAGGTTTTTTATTTTTTCTTTTGTTTTCCAAATGTGTTAAGCTCCCAGGAGGGCTTGTCATAAGAAATCCCATCCATCTTGGACTTTGGCCATCCCAAGTCTTTTTGCTTGGATAGGGCTGTGGCAACACGAGTCTTTTGCTTTCCTAAGCCTGTTCCTGAGAGTACATATTTTATTTTGTTGGGTTGGGGGAAAAGGTCATTGGGGTTGGTTTTTCACCAAAGAGACTCTTGGATTGAGTCACTTAGAATCAATACGTCACTGGAAATCCTAATTGTCCATGGCCAGAAGATGGATTCTTTAAGTTGGGACTTCTAAGTTAAAAAATATTTTAGAGCTCTCTTACTCCAAATGGTTGATCAGAGGATTTAATTTCAAAGAGAGATACCTACCTAATATTGTTATGGCTAGCCTTAAATTTTCTTTTAACTAAATTACAGAGCAAAAATCTGACCTAAAACAAAGTTAATTTTTTTTGTGAACTCAAACTGCTTGCCTTAGAACCTATGAGAAAATAAGAATAAAATCCACTTTACTTTATCATCGAACAGTTAAAAATTTTATGCTTTTACTGTTGTATCCTGAATTTAATTTCAGATGAAGGAATCAGCCTTATTTGTTTTGATATTTGTGTGATTTTTGAGTTTTGAGTTGCTCCTTCACCTCTTTGGAGATGTCTCATAGATGCTTGGCTAAGCCATAATCTTGGTTAAGGCTTTTTAGTTTCATTTGGGAACTAACACTTTTGGTTTAAAAAAAAAAATGAAAAGCCAGAAATATCAGCTGTTTGTCCTACCTAAAATCTGATAATAAGAAATCTGAGGCCGGGCCCAGTGGCTCATGCCTGTAATCCCAGCACTTTGGGAGGCCAAGGGGGGCGGATCACTAGGTCTAGAGATCGAGACCATCCTGGTTAACACAGTGAAACGCCGTCTCTGTTAAAAATACAAAAAGTTGGCCAGACATAGTGGTGCGCACCTGTAGGCCCAGCTACAGGGGAGGCTGAGAGAGGAGAATGGTGTGAATCTGGGAGGAAGAGGTTGAGGTGAGTTGAGATTGCGCCACTACAATCCAGCCTGGGTGAGAGAGCGAGACTCCATCTTCAAAAATAATAATAATAATAATAATCTGAAAGTGTTGCAGTAGGTAGCTGGTCAGACATGAGCAGGGCAGGAGAGATCCTTCCACCTCCACACACTAGAAATGTCAAGTGTTCATCACCAGGTCATGGTCAAGTCAAGTGGTTGTTAATTCTAAAGTAATATTGGTTGCAGTTAGGTACAGGGAGATACAGTCTCACAATAGATAGAAAACATCTGAAACAGGTGATCAGCAGCTTCCTGATAAGTTCTCAGAAGTTGAGGAAGTGGGCTCAGATATACGCATTAAGAGGCAAACTAATAGAGTTTCTGGTATAAGACCTTCAGGAACTTTTTAAATTTTTTTTTTTTTATTTTTTTACATTTTAGAAGAATTTTTTAGTAACTATGTTTTAAAATTTCTTATTGTTTTATTTTATTTTTAAATCTTTTCTTTCCATAGGATTTTGGGGAATTGGTATTTCAATACATCAATTCTCTAGTGGTGATTTGTGAGATTTTGGTGCACCCATCACCAGAGCAGTAGACACTAAACTCAATTTGTAGTCTTTTATCCCTCACTCCCTTCCTACCCTTTTCCCCAAGTCTAATTTATCATTCTTATGCCTTTGCATCCTCCTAGCTTAGTTCCCACTTATGAGTGAGAATATTCAGTGTTTGGTTTTCCATTCCTGAGTTACTTCACTTAGAATAATAGTCTCCAGTTTCTTCCAGGTTGCAACGAATGCCATTAATTCATTCGTTTTACGCTGAGTAGTATCCAATCATGTGTGTGTGTGTGTGTGTGTGTGTGTGTGTGTGTATAAATATATATATATATACACACACACACCACAATTTCTTTATCCACTGATTTATAGTTTACATTCCCACCAGCGGTGTAGACGTGTTCCCTTTTCACCGCTTCCACATCAACATCTATTATTTTTATTTATTTATTTTTGAGATGGATGGAGTCTTGCTCTTTCACCCAGGTTGGAGTGCAGTGGCACGAACTTGGCTCACTGTAACTTCTGCCTCCCAGGTTCAAGCCGTTCTTCTGCCTCAGCCTCTGGAGTAGCTGAGATTACAGGTATGTGCCACCTCACCCAGGTAATTTTTTTGTATTTTTAGTAGAGACAGGGTTTCACCATGTTTCAGCATGTTGTACACGCTGGTGTCAAACTCTTGACCTTAAGTGATCCGCCCATCTTGGCCACCTTGGATTACAGGTGTAAGCCACTGTGCCTGTCCAACAACTATTATTTTTTCACTTTTGGATTATGAACATTGTTGCAGGAGTAAGGTGGTATCACATTGTGGTTTTCATTTGCATGTCCCTGATCATTAATGATATTGCGCATTTTTTCATGTGTTTGTTAGCCATTTGTATATCTTCCTTTGAGAATTGTTTATTCACCTACTTACCCCATTTTTTCATGGGATTGTTTGTTTGCTAATTTGTTTGAGTTTCTTGTAGATTCTGGATATTGGTTATCTTTCAGATGTATAGATTGTGAAGATTTTCTTTCACTCTGTGTATTATATGTTTAGTCCGCTGACTATTGCTTTGCTGTGCAGAAGCTCTTTAGTTTAATTCTCTCCTATTTATTTTTGCTTTTGTTGCATTTGTTTTGGGGTTCTAGGTCATAAACTTTTCATCTAAGCCAATGTCCAGAAGGATATTTTCAATATTATCTTCTAGAGTTTTTATAGTTTCAGGTTTTAGATTTAAGCCCTTGATTCATCTTGAGTTGATTTTTCTATAAGTTGAGAGATGGGGATCTAGTTTTATTCTTCTACTTTCGGTCTGCCATTTATTTCAGCACCATTTGTTGAATAAGGTGTCCTTTACCCATTTTATGTTTTGGTTTGCTTTGTGAAAGATAAGTTGGCTGTAAGTATTTAGGTTTATTTCTGGGATCTGTATTCTGTTCCATTGATCTATGTGCCTATTTTTATACCAGTACCACGCTATTTGGTAACTCTGGACTTAGAGAATTGTTTGAAGTCAGGTGATGTGACACTACCAGATTTGTTCTTCTTGTTTAGTCTCACTTTGGGTATGTTGGCTCTTGTTTGGTTCCATATGAATTTTAGAATTGTTTTTTCTAGTTCTGTGAAGAATGATGGTGGCATTTTAATGGGAATTGCATTGAATTTGTAGATTGCTTTTGTCAGTGTGGTCATTTTCACAATAATGATTCTATTCATCCATGAGCATGGGGTGCATTTTCATTTTTTGCGTCATCTATGATTTCTTTCAGCAGTGTTTTGTAGCTTTTCTTGAGGTCTTTC
>NC_037687.1:36605530-36616407 GCF_003255815.1 Theropithecus gelada | reverse complement strand
TAATTTAAAAAAAGATACAAATATTAAAAGCAGAGTTTTAATTTATAATATACCAAAATGGAAGAAAAATGGAAGAAAATTCTGAAACCATTAGTTTTGAAACTTGTAGCCAGGAAAAAATTTAGGATTAAGTCCAAATTGTAGGTAAATAAGAAAATTCAAAAAATAAATGAACACGTCTAAAATTTAATAACTGTTGTTCTGTTGTTTTCTTCTGAAAAATAATCTTCCCCCTCCTGTTTCCCATTTTTATGAAATAGAAATCATATGGGACAAACGTATTTCCAAAGTAAGTTTTAGTCTTATACCTGGATTGTTTACATAAAGTGCAGCAAGAATGTAGATTCAAAGCCTCTATGAATACATATATGTTATATATATATGTATACATATGTTATATATATATTATATGTATAAATATAAGAAAATATATATTCTTTTTGTAAAATGGCACTAAAATATATTAGCAAATCTGTACAAGTCAGCAGTAGCCTCAATTCTTGTTTCTTCAGAAGAAAGAATTCAACTCAGGGTCCTAAGGCAGTAGAAGAGACTGAGGCAAGTTTTACAGCAGAAGTGAAAGTTTATTTAAAAGCCTTAGAGCAGAAATTAAGGAAAGTAAAGTACACATAAAACATGCCCAAACCGGTGATGAAATTTCATGTGTATGGTTTGACCTTTGACTTAGGCTTTTCTATGTTGGCATAATTCTGGGGTCTGCATCACTTCTCCCCTGATTCTTCCCTTAAAGTCGGCTGTCTGCATGTGCAGTGGCCCACCAGCACTTAAGAAGGGAGCCTGTGTAGTAAGTTTCCTGGAGTACAATCGGAAAACACAGACCAAAATAAAAGCCATGTATGTCAATAAAATCGGTCTCCTTATAAAATTCTGTTACAAATTTCTATCATTATTGTGTTACCTTGGCATCTATTTTTAATCTTCTTTGAACACATCCAAATTCCTTCTCTCTCTCTCTCTCTCTGTCTCTCTCTGCTTCAAGATGTAAACATTTACTACCTACTTTCTCTAAAACTCAGCAAGGGCTTCCTCAGATAAATGTTACCTTTTTCTATTTACAAAACCACAATTTAAATTCAACTTTTTTTTTAAAATAATGAGTTTTATGGGTTCCATGCATAAAGTTTTAAAATCAAAAATCTAAAGTATTGCTGTCTCCCTCAATCTTTATGTGTACATGCTATGTTCTGTGTTGTATCAGATATATGTATATGTCTGTATCTATGTTTATATATTGTTTTTACATGTTACAAATTAATGTAAAATGAAATGAGTACTCATCAATTAAGTGAATAATCCCATATGCTTTTCAACATATGTGATATTAGTAACCTTCAATGACGGAAGAACACCTCAAATGGGCATGCATACCTATCTGCAGCCTCCTTAAAAGAAATTATCAGCCAAGAATTTTATATCCAGCAAAACTTAAGTTCTTAAATAAAGGAAAGATAACAGTCTTTTTCAGACAAACAAATGCTGAGAGAATTTGCCACTACCAAGCCAGCACTACAATAACTGCTCAAACAAACTCCAAATCTGGAAACAAATCCTGGAAACACATCGACACAGAACCTCTTTAAGCATGAATCTCACAGGACCTATAAAACAAAAACACAATAAATAAATGAAAAAAAACCAAGGTATTCAGGCGACAAATAGCAGGATGAATGGAACAGTACCTCACATCTCAACAGTACCTCAACACTCAATGCAAGTGGTCTAAATTCTCCACTTAAAAGATACAGAATTGCAGAATTGATAATAATGCACCAAGCAAGTATCTGCTGCCCTCAAGAGACTCTCCTAACCATAAAGGGTCCTATAAACTTAAGGTAAAAGTGTAGATAAAGATACCCCATGCAAATGGCCACAAAAGTGAGCAGGAGTAACTATTCTTATATCAGAAAAAACTAACTTTAAGGCAACAGCAGTTAAAAAAGACAAAGAGCGACATTATATAACAATAAAAGGACTTGTCCAACAGAAAAATATTACAATCCTAAATACATATGCACCTAACACTGGATCTCCCAAATTTATATAACTATTACTATTAGAACCAGGAAATGAAACAGAGAGTGACACAATAACAGTGAGGGACTTCAGTACTCCACTGACGGCACTAGACAGGTCATCAAGACAGAAAGTCAAGAAAGAAACAAGGGATTTAAACTATGCCCTAGAGCAAAGAGACTTAAGACATATTTACAGAATATTCTACCGTACAACCCAGAATATACATTCTATTCATCAGCACATGGAACTTTCTTCAAGATAGGTCATAGAATAGGCCGCAAAACAAGTCTCAAAAAATTTAAGAAAATTGAAATTATATGAAGTAATCTCCCAGACAACAGTAGAATTAAACTGGAAATCAACTCCAAAAGGAACCTTCAAAACCATGCAAACACATGGAAATTAAATAACTTGCTCCTGATTGATCACTCGGTCAAATGTGAAATCAAGATGGAAATTTAAAAACTCTTTGAACTGAACAGTAGTGACACATCCTATCAAAACCTCTGGCATTCTGCAAAGAGTGTGCTAAAAGTTCATAGCTTTAAATGCCTACATCAAAATGACTGAAAGAGCCCAAATAGAGAATCTAAGGGTACATTTCTAGAAATTCAAGAAACAAGAAGACACCAAAGCCAAACCCAGCAGAAGAAAGAAAATAACCAAGATCAGAGCAGAACTAAATGAAGTTGAAACAAAATAATACAAACTATACATAAAATGTAAAGCTTCCTTTTGGAAAAAATAAAATAAAATTGATAGACCATTGGCAAGATTAACCAAGAAAAGAAGAGAGATGAACCAAATAAGCTCATTTAGAAATGAAATGGGAGCTATCACCACCAATGCCACAGAAATACAAAAGATCATTCAAAAGTAGTATGAACACATTTATGTGCATAAACTAGAAAACCTAGAGGGGATGAATAAATTCCTGGAAATGTAAAACCCTCCCAGATTAAATCACGAAGAATTCGAAACCCTGAACAGGCCAACAAAAAGCAATAAGATGGAAAATATAATTTAAAAATTAACAACAAAACAAATTCCAGGACCAGACAGATTCACAGCTGAATTCTACCAGACATTCAAAGAAGAGTTGGTACCAATTCATTTGACACCATTCCACATGCTAGAAAAAGATGGAATTCTCCCTAAATCATTCTATGAAGCCAGTATCACCCTAATACCAAACCCAGAAAAGGACATAACAAAGAAAACTACAGATCAAAATCCCTGATGCACACAGATGCAGAAATTCTTAACAAAAGACTAGCTAACTGAATCAGAAATATAACCCACCATGATCAAGTAGGTTTCACAATAGGGATGCAGGAATGCTTCCACATACATGAGTCAATAAATGTGGTACACCACATAAACAGAATTTAAAAATCTCATGATCCTCTCAGTAGACGCTGAAAAGGTACTCGACAACATCCAACATCGTTTTATGATTAGAACGCTCAGCAAAATTGGCACACAAACCCATAGTCAACATAATACTGAATGAGAAAAAGTTGAAAGCATCCACTATCAGCAGGGGATCAAAACAAGGATGGCCACTCTCACCACTTTTATTCAACAGAGTACTGAAAGTCCTAGCCAAATCAATCAAACAAGGGAAATAAATAAAGGGCATCCAAATTGGTAAAGAGGAAATAAAACTGTCGCTGTGTTCTGATGATATAATCATACACCTAGAAGACCCTAAGGACTCCTCCAAAAAGCTGCTAGAACAGATAAATGAATTCAGCAAAGTTTCAGTATACAAAATTAATGTGCAGAAATCAGAATCTGCTACACACTAAGGGTCACCAAGCAGAGAATCAAATCAAGAACTGAACCCCTTTTACGACAGCAGTTTTAAAGAAATAATAACTCAGAATATATCTAAACAAGGAGGTGAAAGACCTTAAGCTACAAAACACTGCTCAAAGAAATCATAGATGACGCAAAAAATGAAAATGCACCCCATGCTCATGGATGAAAAGAATCATTATTGTGAAAATGACCACACTGACAAAAGCAATCTACAGATTCAATGCAATTCCCATTAAAATGCCACCATCATTCTTCGCAGAACTAGAAAAAACAATTCTAAAATTCATATGGAACCAAACGAGAGCCAACATACCCAAAGTGAGACTAAGCAAAAAGAACAAATCTGGTGGTGTCACATCACCTGACTTCAAACAATTCTCTAAGTCCAGAGTCACCAAATAGCGTGGTACTGGTATAAAAATAGGCACATAGATCAATGGAACAGAATACAGATCCCAGAAATAAACCTAAATACTTACAGCCAACTTATCTTTGACAAAGCAAACCAAAACATAAAATGGGTAAAGGACACCTTATTCAACAAATGGTGCTGAAATAATTGGCAAACCGAAAGTAGGAGAATAAAACTAGATCCCCATCTCTCAACTTATACAAAAATGAACTCCAGATGAATCAAGGACTTAAATCTAAGACCTGAAACTATAAAAATTCTAGAAGATGATATTGGAAAAATCCTTCTGGACATTGGCTTAGACGAAAAGTTTATGACCAAGAACCCAAAAGCAAATGCAACAAAAACAAAAATAAATAGGAGAGAATTAAACTAAAGAGCTTCTGCACAGCAAAGGAACAGTCAGCAGACTAAACATATAATCCACAGAGTGAAAGAAAATTTTCACAATCTATACATCTGAAAGATAACCAATATCCAGAATCTACAAGAAACTCAAACAAATTAGCAAACAAACAATCCCATGAAAAAGTGGGCTAAGTACGTGAATAAAGAATTCTCAAAAGAAGATATACAAATGGCTAACAAACATATGAAAAAATGCTCACTATCACTAATGATCAGGGAAATGCAAATGAAAACCACAATGTGATACCACCTTACTCCTGCAAGAATGTTCATAGTCAAAAAATGAAAAAATAATAGTTGTTAGACAGGCACAGTGGCTTACACCTGTAATCCAAGGTGGCCAAGATGGGCGGATCACTTAAGGTCAGCAGTTTGACACCAGCGTGTACAACATGCTGAAACATGGTGAAACCCTGTCTCTACTGAAAATACAAAAAAATTACGTGGGTGAGGTGGCACATGCCTGTAATCTCAGCTAATCCAGAGGCTGAGGCAGAAGAACGGCTTGAACGTGGGAGGCAGAAGTTACAGTGAGCCAAGTTCCTGCCACTGCACTCCAAACTGGGTGAAAGAGCAAGACTCCATCCATCTCAAAAATAAATAAAAATAATAGATGTTGATGTGGAAGCGGTGTAAAGGGAACACCTCTACATCGCTGGTGGGAATGTAATCTATAAATGAGTGGATAAAGAAATTGTGGTATATATATATGATTGAATACTACTCAGCCATAAAATGAATGAATTAATGGCAATCGCAGCAACCTGGAAGAAACTGGAGACTATTATTCTAAGTGAAGTAACTCAGAAATGGAAAACCAAACACTGAATATTCTCACTCATAAGTGGGAGCTAAGCTACGAGGATGCAAAGGCATAAGAATGATAAAATAGACTTGGGGAAAAGGTTGTGAAGCGGGTGAGGGATAAAAGACTACAAATTCAGTTCAGTGTCTACTGCTCTGGTGATGGGTGCACCAAAATCTCACAAATCACCACTAGAGAATTTATGTAATTAAACACCAAATCCCCAAAATCGTATGGAAAGAAAATATTTAAAATAAAACAAAACAATAAAAAATTTAAAAACATAGTTACTAAAAAATTCTTAGAAAATGTAAAAAAAAAATAAAAAAAAAATAAAAGAAGTTCCTGAAGGTCATATACCAGAAACTCTATTATGTTGCCTCTTCATGCGTATATTTGAGCCCACTTCCTCAACTTCTGAGAACTTATCAGGAAGCTGCTGATCACCTGTTTCAGGTGTTTTCTATCTATTGTGAGACTGTATCTCCCTGTACCTAACTGCAACTAATATTACTTTAGAATTAACAACCACTTGACTTGACCATCACCTGGTGATGAACACTTGACATTTCTAGTGTGTGGAGGGGGAAGGATCTCTCCTGTCCTGCTCATGTCTGACCAGCTACTTACTGCAACACATTCAGATTTTTTTTTTTTTTTTTTTTAAGATGGAGTCTCCCTCTCTCACCCAGGCTGGAACGTAGTGGCGCAATCTCAACTCACCGCAACCTCTTCCTCCCGGATTCACACCATTCTCCTGCCTCAGTCTCCCCTGTAGCTGGGACTACAGGCGCGCGCCACTATGTCCGGCTAATTTTTTGTATTTTTAGCAGAGACGGGGTTTCACTGTGTTAACCTGGATGGTCTCGATCTCCAGACCTAGTGATCTGCCCGCCTCGGCCTCCCCAAGTGCTGGGATTACAGGCATGAGCCACTGTGCCCGGCCTCAGATTTCTTATTATCAGATTTTAGGTAGGACTAACAGCTGATATTTCTGGCTTTTCATTTTTTTTTTTTTTAACCAAAAGTATTAGTTCCCAAATGAAACTAATAAGCCTTAACCAAGATTACGGCTTAGCCAAGCATCTATGAGGTATCTCGAAAGAGGTGAAGGAGCACCTCAAAAACTCAAAAATCACACAAATATCAAAACAAATAAGGCTGATTCCTTCATCTGAAATTAAATCCAGGATACGGCAGTAAAAGCATAAAATTTTTAACTGTTCGATGATAAGGTAAAGTGGATTTTATTCTTATTTTCTCATAGGTTCTAAGGCAAGCAGTTTGAGTTTACAAAAAAAATTAACTTTGTTTTAGGTCAGATTTTTGCTCTGTAATTTAGTTAAAAGAAAATTTAAGGCTAGCCATAACACTATTAGGTAGGTACCTTTCTTTGAAATTGAATCCTCTGATCAACCGTTTGGAACAAGAGAGCTCTAAAATATTTTTTAACTTAGAAGTCCCAATTTAAAGAATCCATCTTCTGGCCATGGACAATTAGAATTTCCAGTGATGTATTGATTCTAAGTGACTCAATCCAACAGCCTCTTTGGCGAAAAACCAACCCCAATGATCTTTTCCCCACCCCAACAAAATAAGATATGTACTCTCAGGAACAGGCTTAGGAAAGCAAAAGACTCATGTTGCCACAGCCCTATCCAAGCAAAAAGACTTGGGATGACCAAAGTCCAAGATGGATGGGATTTCTTATGACAAGCCCTCCTGAGAGCTTAACACATTTGGAAAACAAAAGAAAAAATTAAAAACCTCAGGTTCTCAGCCATGTTAAGGCTGGTCACCTAATGTGACTCAAAAATGATTCCTCCCCCTGATGGTGGAGACCAAGAGTGAGTGCTCTGATTTGGTCACAAATCAAGTCCTCAAGGACATATGACCACTAGAGGGTAACTGACATTACCGACCTCCCGAGTAGAGAGCGATCATACACCTGCAGATAAGCAAAGGTTGTTCTTAAGACCACCTGAGTAAACTCCTCTACAATCCTTTGTATCTATACCTTTTAAGAGAATTCAGCTGCCTTCAGCCAAATGTTTTACTGAAGCTATGCAACGTCCCCAGCCTTCCAAGAAGGTTCGTGACTATTTCTTATAACTATCTTTATAATTTTTCCTCTAAAATCGTTTCCACCACCCTGACTGAACTCCCACATCTCCCCATTTTCTGTTTCTTGTGTCTCTCTCAAAACAAAACAAAAGAAAACAAAAAGATTTCTCTCCACTTGTTCCCAAAGCTCTATGTCTAGCTTACCTTCTTTCGGGAACCATGGGTTAAGTGATACAAGTTGCCTTAGGTCCCTTAATTGAGCCTGCAAAACCGAGGCTCCAGTGGTTTGAAGCAGCTGTTTGAATACTTTTAGATACTGCTCCTGTTGTGCTGATAACTGTTGTCCCGTGATAAAAGCCTACCCTGAACAATTCCCTTGAAATTGGAGATCCCAAACGGGCACCAATGACCTACTGACTTACTGACTTATCGACTTACTGGTTTACCAACCGCACAGTCTTCTCCTCAGTTTTCAGAGGTTCTGTCGCAATTATTTGCAGCTATACCTCAGACCTGAGCACCAACATGCCAGGTTCTCACATGGGGCACCAACTGTCTGGGTCCAACCGGCAGACCTTGACCCAGCAATGGATGAACAAATACACTCAGACACTAATATCCAGTGAAAGAGTAGACTAGGTGGCCAAGTAACTCACGGATACCTAGAAGGGCCCTGTAAAGAGTTAACAGCAGCTGCCCTGATCTGCCAATGAAATTCGCATTTATTTAGTACAGATTAAATAACAAAGGTCTTGAGTAAACACCACTAGAAGGTAATTGAAATTGCCGACCTCCCCAAGAGTAGTTCCCCCAGCATAAGATTAAATGTTGGCTTTAGGACCGCCTGAGTAAACAAGTTATTTAGATAAACTCCTCTACATTCTTGTGTATCTATGCCTTAAGCTTTTAAGATAATTCAGCTACCTTCAGCCAAACCTTTTACTTGAAGCTATGCAAACCCCCAGGTTCCAAGGTTTGTGACTATTTCCTATAACTATCTTTATAATTTTTCTCCAAAAATATTTCCCACCACCTGACTGAAGTCCCACAGTTGAGAAGACAGGGAAGAGCATCAAACAAGCAAGAAAAAAGTAGAACAATTTTGACCATAAGAAAGTAAAATGTTGGTCAGATCTTTCAACACAGATCAAAATAAAAGGGAGATTAGGGCCATGCTATGAGGACACTGAATGGCAGCCTACATAATGGGAACTTCATCCCACAGATAAGAGAAGTCATTGGAAAGCTTTGAAAAGGTCACGAACATGACAAACAGCATTTCCAGGAAGATTACTGTGACCAGCACTAGGCAAGAGAAGTTGGGAAATGATCTTCAACTTTGGACACTTAATAGAAATATCTAAAAGATTTTTTTTTTTTTTTTTTTTTTTGAGACGGAGTGTCGCTCTGTCGCCCAGGCTGGAGTGCAGTGGCTGGATCTCAGCTCACTGCAAGCTCTGCCTCCCGGGTTCACGCCAGTCTCCTGCGTCAGCCTCCCAAGTAGCTGGGACTACAGGCGCCGCCACCACGCCCGGCTAGTTTTTTGTATTTTTTCAGTAGAGATGGGGTTTCACCGTGTTAGCCAGGATGGTCTCGATCTCCTGACCTCGTGATCCGCCCGTCTCGGCCTCCCAAAGTGCTGGGATTACAGGCTTGAGCCACCGTGCCCGGCCCAAGATCTATATTTCTTTTCTTTTCATGTTTAATTTTGAAATAATTTCAGACTTTCTAAAATGTTCCAAAAATAGGCAAAGTCCTCATATGCTTTTCATTCAACTTCCTTAAATAGTAACATTATAGATATGCACCTAATAATCAAAATCAATAAATGATTATTAACACTGTAAAATGAAAGCCTGTAGAGACCTTATCCAAATCCCCTCTATGTTCTGACTAATATCCTTTTTCTGGACCAGGATCCAATCTAGTATCACATATTGCTCTTCATTGTACCGTTCCCTCAGTCTTCTTTAGTCTGGGAAAGTTAGGATTTACCTTTAAGAGCATCACAATTTTGAAGAGTATTGGTTACTTATTTCATAGCAGACCCTCATTTTGGACTTTTCTAATATTTTCTCACGATTAAACTCAGGTTATACAGTTTGTAGAAGAATACCACAGGGATGATGCTGCACCTCCTCCATCTATTGTATTAGAATGCCCTAAGATGTCGTCATCTCTGACTACTGGAGACGTTAACTTTGATCACTGGGTTAAAGTTCCTCCACTGCAAAATGACCCTTTTCCTTTTAAGCATTTTTAAACAACCAATCTCTGGGCTACACCACACATTAGCCAAATCAGATAGGCTTGAGGGATGGTACAGGCATTGGTAGGGTTTAAATACTCTACAGGTGACTGTAATCAATATCTGAAAATGGAAACATATGGCTTAGACAGTGAAGATTAGAATCCTGAAAATCAGCTAGGAGACCATTCCTAAGGCTTCTCTCAAAAAAAAAAAAAAAAAAAATCTAATTCTAAACAAAAGCAAATAGATGTGGATTTTGGCATTGACATTTGGTAGAGACATTGAGGAAAAATAGAAATCACCTGATGGGGAAAGAGATGCGTAAGCAGACTGCAGTCCGATTAAAAAAAGAAAAGGCGGAATCAGGTGTGGTGACACTTGCTTGTAATTCCAGCATTTTGGGAGGGAAAGTGGGCAGATCACTTGGGCCCAGAAGTTTGAGAAAAGCCTGGGATTTCTCCAGCCTAGGTGAAACCCCATCTCTCCAGAAACAAACACAAAAAATTAGCTAGACATGGGGGCACGTGCCTGTGATTCCAGATACTCAGGAGGCCAAGGCAGGAGGATCGCTTGAGCTGACAAGGTTGAGATTGCAGTCAATTATGATCTCGCCACTGCAATTCAGCCTGGGTATGAGAGTGAGACAATCGCTCTTTAAATTAAAAACAAAAAAACAACAGTAAAAATAATGTTCTAAGGTGAGATCTAGTACAAAAACTGCATTTTATTCTGTGATGTTTAGATGCTATAATTAAAATAGAACATGGAGGTGTTTCCATATGAATAGCTGACAGATTCTATACTTTTTATGCAGCTGCTTCGTATTCTGTTGTGCAGATATAAGGTAATCTATTGAATTAGCATCATGCTGGTGAAAGTCTAGGTTGTTCCCAACATTTTGCTGTTAAACAAACAATACAGTGAATAACCCTGATTAGGTGTCATTTTTCATGACTGGTAGTGTGATAAATTTTTTCCAGTAAAGTTTGGGAGGCAAAAATACGTATTTTTAAAATTTTGATATGCATTAAGAAATTTTACTCTCCAAGGTTTGTACATATTTTTATGTTCCAAGA